>NW_028319077.1:642500-802500 GCF_062004578.1 Staurois parvus
CAAATTTGCCGGGGATAGAAAAATAAAGGTGTGGGGGTTCCCCCCATAATTCCTACCAGGCCCTTCAAAAGTCAAATACTGCTGAAGGAATTATTGTAATTTTAAAAGACAAAACTAAGTTTTTGTTTCAGCACATTTGCTCCAGTGGCCTTGCCATTTGTTTCTTCCATTGCTATTCAAACATAATAAAAATGTAAACTATTTTCTTTTAAATTACAACCTTTTTATAAGACAAATACATTCTTTCCCTCTGCAGCAAAGTGCACTGTGACATTGCTTGGGGTGGCCTTGTCATTTATTTTTCTTAGTGTTGTTTAAACAAAACAAAACAAAAAAATATTTCTTTAAATTACATTTTTATGTGAGAAATGCACTCTTTCCTCCTCCAGTGACACCGTGACATTGCTTGTAGCCGCCTTTGTCACTTTTGTCTCTCATTGTTGTTCAATACCAAAAAAAAAAATGGAAATATTTCTTTAAATTATAACCTTTTGTTCAGGCAGATAGTGGTAGGAGGTAGATGATGAGATGGTTGGGGCAACGTGGGTCTAAGACATTGACCTGCGGAGTGACGTGCAAGGGAAGGACGAGGAGGAAATTGCACGGCAGCAACATGCTGAGAGAGGGATCAGGGTGCCGGATAAACAACGGGGGGCCGAGGCAGTGAGCACTGGGTAGCATCCGAATTATGCCGTCCTCTGTCAGCAGCAGAATGCAGGAATAGCTGCGGCTCACCGGTAGGTCTGTTCACAGGACTCATGTTACTCTATTCTGCTGTCTCTCTTCTTCAAACAAAACATTGCAATATTACAATAAATACAAAAAACTTTGAATGTATTTTATTAAATAAATAAAAAACGACACCATTTTATAAAGCTAATAAAATACTACAAATACAACATTATTCTAAGGCATTATGATCGACCTAAAGGAGGGAGCGGAGGAGGTCGGTATGGGGGTGGTAGGGGACAATGGAGGTGGACAACAAAGTTGTAGTAGGGCTTCAAAGCTTGCAAGGGGCCAGGCATGCCTGCCATCTCTTACATGTGGCGTTTGGTTTTCCCTTTCATCCATAGGCTATTAAAGATTCAGAAGAGTAGACGAACCAGCATGGGTCACCTCAAACCACCTCCACCTTTTCACCACTTACTAAAAAAAAATATGAAAATAAAAAAAAAATCTAAACCTATGATTTTGTTTTATAGGAAGTCACCTCTGCAAAGTCCTCTGGAAGACTGGGATACCTTTTTCAAATGTAACATTTTTATTTAAAAAAAAAATTACAGTTTTAAATAAATGCTAAAACATTAAAAATATTACATTAAATATTAAAGTATTAAAATGATATTATTTATAGAAAGTAGAGCTGAGTAACCCCGGCACAATTCACTTACCTCTGCCTCCTCCTTTTTTTGAAACCTTTTCCAGGGGCACCCACTCTACCTCATAGAGGGTGGACTGAACATTCAGAAACTCGGGCACTGCCCGAGGGCCCGGGGTCAGTAGGGGGCCCCATGAGATGCCCCTGGTACCTTTTTCATAGGCTTTTTTGAGTTTGGGCAAGGACACAGGGTCCCCATGATCCCATATTGCCCGGGGCCCCATGAGTTGTCAGTCCACCCCTGCCTCATAGTCAACGCCCTCTGAACCTTCCACAGCCACAGCGGGCAGGCTGTGTGTAGCACACATCCCCGGTGGGTTCTACCAATTAAAATAATAAATAGATACATTACAACATACTGTACATGAACACAGAAATGAATTATTGTAGTACGTTTAAAAAAAAGATACATTTTAAAACTGTCACTCTTTTTTTGGGGAGAATGCGTCAAGGGCCCTCTGACCTAAAGTCTGTCTCATTTTTTGTGAATACCCCAAGGGCCTTCTGCCACCCCCTCAGATTTAGGCTGCGAGATCTAAATGGTTGATGGCAAAGCTCCACACTAGAGGGAAGACACAATGCGCCACTGTGAGGAGGTGCTGGTAAGTGCTGGGGCCTTTCTCAATGGTGGCAAGGGTTTCTCTGTTACTCATTCCAGCACCACTACCCACCATAATAAGCAGACAGCAGTAGTAGCACCATCACCAACAGGAGACATCTAACAGAGACATTGCATGCTTTCTTCAGGTGACAGTGGGCAGGCTTGACTGTCTGCTACCCCTATTGGCTTCTGCTCACCCAACTAATAAATTTCCAAATAATAACAAATGCCTACAAAGCCATCTACAACTCTGACCCCAGCTACATCACAAGCTTGCCTCAAAATGTCAACCAAACCATTCTCTTCAATCCTCCCAAGATCTACTCCTCACTAGCTCCCTAGACACCTCCTCACAAGAGCTACACCTTGCTAGCTTCCTAAACACCTCCTCACAAGACCTCTTCCTCACTAGCTCCCTAGACACCTCCTCACAAGAACTACTCCTTGCTAGCTTCCTAAACACTTCCTCACAAGACCTCCTCTTCACTAGCTCCCTAGACACCTCCTCACAAGAGCTCCTCCTTGTTAGCTCCCTAAACACTTCCTCACAAGACCTCCTCTTCACTAGCTCCCTAGACACCTCCTCACAAGAGCTCCTCCTTGTTAGCTCCCTAAACACCTCCTTACAAGACCTACTCCTCGCTAGCTCCCTAGACACCTCCTCACAAGAGCTACTCCTTGCTAGCTTCCTAAACACCTCCTCACAAGAACTCAACCTTGCTAGCTGCCTAAACACTTCCTCACAAGACCTCCTCCTCACTAGCTCCCTAGACACCTCCTCAGAAGAGCTCCTCCTTGCTAGCTCCCTAAACACCTCCTCACAAGACCACCTCCTCACTAGCTCCCTAGACACCTCCACACAAGAGTTCCTCCTTGCTAGCTTCCTAAACACCTCCACACAAGAGCTCCTCCCCACTAACTCCCTAGACACCTCCTCACAAGAGCTCCTCCTTGCTAGCTTCCTAAACACCTCCTCACTAGCTCCATAGACACCTCCTCGCAAAACCTCTTCATCTCTACCTCCTTCATAACCTCTTCCCATGCTTCCCTCCAGGACTTCTCCAGAGCCTCCCTCTCTTATCCTCTAGAGCTCCCTACCCTATTCTGTCAGGCTATTTCCTACTGTCCATCTTTATTCGATCCTTGAAAATCCATCCCTTCAGAGAGACCCATCCCTAAATGTCTACTTTTTCCATCAGATTATCCTAGTAGTTATTACCTTTTGTATGACGTGACCCTTCCTATTAGATTGTAAACACTAACGAGCTGGGCCCTCTGATTCCTCTTGTATTGAATTGTGTTGTAACTAGGAATGGGCTGCATGTTTGAGTCGAACATAAGTTTGACTCGAACATGGGCCATTTGTGTGTTCGCTGAACACACAAATGGTACCGGCATTCAGCGGGCTGTTCACCAGCAACGCCCCACAATGCACTGCGCCCTGTCAGTGCATTGTGATTGGTCAAAGCAATGCATTTGACCACAGCTCAGGTGTAATGCTTTAACCAATCACAGCGAGTGATGACGTCACAAGGGGCAGGGTTAACCCCAACCCCTTGTGACGTCATATTTAAGAACTGTCATCGGCGGCACAGCTGGCAGATGGCAGGAGCCGGCATAGCTCTCCCCCCATTTCTAGTGGCGACGGGCATCGTGAGTGACGTTGGATATACTTTGGGGGACATTTTTTTTTACTTTTATTTTTAATAAAGGACTTGTCAAAGACTGTCTCCTGTCTTTCATACACTACACTTTTTTAGCATAGCATACTCATTCACATGGGGGGTCGGGATTTGGGGCACTCCTTGTTAACCACAGGCCACGGTTCTGGGGAAGAGGGGAACATGGGGACAAGGTACTTTGGGGGGGGAGCCCCCCTGCCTCAAAGCACCCCCCCATGTTGAGGGCATAGGGCCTGGTATGGTTCAGGAGGGAGGGGGGCGCTCACTCGTCCCCCCCCCCTTTCCTGACTTGCCGGGCTGCATACTCGGATAAGGGTGTGGTTTGAACCCCTGGGGGGACCCCCACGCCATTTTTTTTTAAAATTTTGGAGTTGGGGTTCCCCTCAAAATCCATACCAGACCCGAAGAGCTTGGTATGAATGGGAGTGGGGACCCCACGCTGTTTTTAAAAAAAAATTTAAATTGTTTGGTAATGACAGCTGAGACATGAATGAATGTTTCACTACTGAAATACTGCATGACTTCATAATAGCACTCATGCCGGATTTTAGTAACTGAGGGGGATCACACCACATACTCAGACGCAGTAAGATACCGCTCAGTTGTTTGGTTCGTTTGCGAAGTTCGCAGTCAAACATTATGTTGTTTCGGATGTTCGACCGCAAACCAAACAGGTTTTTTTTGGCCCATCACTAGCTGTAACTGTACTTTCTGCCTCCATTTTGTAAAGTGTTGCATAAACTGTTGGCCCTTTATACTCACTGGCCACTTTATTAGATCCACCTGTTCAATTACCTGGTAACACAAATTGCTAATCAGCCAATCACATGGCAGCAACTCAATACATTTAGGCATCTGAACATGGTGAAGACAACTTTGTAAAGTTCAAACTGAGCATCAGAATGGGGATTTAAGTGACTTTGAATGTGGCATGGTTGTTGGTGCCAGATGGGCTGGTCTGAGTATTTCAAAATCTTCTGATCTACTGGGATTTTCACGCACAACCCTCTCTAGGGTTTAAAGAGAATGGTCCAAAAAAAGAGAAAATATCCAGTGAGTGGCAGTTGTGTGGAGGAAAATACCTTGTTGAGGTCAGAGGAGAATGGACAGACTTGTTCCAGATGATAGAAAGGCAACAATAACTCAAATAACCACTCGTTACAACCAAGGTATGCAGAATACCATCTCTGAACGCACAACACGTCCAACCTTGAAGCAGATGGGCTACAGCAGCAGAAGACCACAAGTATTTTTAATTTAAGGCTTTATAAATCCTGTAGAATATAAAAATAATAATAAAAATAATAATATAATTGTGTTGTGAATTTATTTTTTCTTTGTCTTCAGCACTTCCTGTACAGCACACGAAGAAGCACTTGACAACAACTGAGTGCATCATGTTCTAATCAAAGGAGAGACATGAGGGGGTCTGTTGCTGGATGGCATTGTGTGCTTTCTTCCAAAAATGCAATTCACAACCCAAAGTAGGCACTGGTAAATATCTGTCTGCCAGGGGCGGACTGACAACTCATGGGGCCCCCGGGCAATAGGGGATCATGGGGCCCCTGTGTCCTTGTCCAAACTCAAAAAAGCCTATGAAAAAGGTACCAGGGGCATCTCATGGGGCCCCCTACTGACCCCGGGCCCTCAGGCAGTGCCCGAGTTTCCAAGTGGTCAGTCCGCCCCTGCTGTCTGCTTTATTTTATGACACCCAGATCTATCTCTGCACTCCTCAGCTCACCCCCTCAATTCCCTCACGTATCACAAATCTACTAAGCGACATATCAGCATGGATGTCACACCACTACCTTAAACTCAATCTTTCCAAAATCGAGCTTGTAATATTTCCTCCCCCCCGATCCCCCACTCACGACTTTACCACTAAGATCACCAGCACAACCATTGGTCCTTCCCCTCATGCCAGGGTGCTCGGCGTAATCCTAGACTCTGACCTCTCCTTTGCCTCCACATCCAATCACTGGCTTAATCCTGCCACCTCAACCTCCAGAACATCTCCAAAATCTGCCCCTTTCTGACCAACGACACCACAAAACAACTTATCCACGCCTTGGTTTTATCCCGCCTCGATTACTGCAACTCCCTCCTCACTAGTCTACCGTTACACAGGCTATCCCCCCTTCAGTCTATTATGAATGCTGCTGCTAGACTCATACACCTTACCAACCGATCAGCGACTGCTGCCCCTCTCTGCCAATCCCTCCACTGGCCTACATTCAGTGTCCTCCACCCCTCTCTGCCAATCCCTCCACTGACCTCTGCTCAGTGTCCTCTGCCCCTCTCTGCCAATCCCTCCACTGGCCTCCACTCAGTGTCCTCCGCCCCTCTCTGCCAATCCCTCCACTGGCCTCCACTCAGTGTCCTCCACCCCTCTCTGCCAATCCCTCCACTGACCTCCACTCAGTGTCCTCCACCCCTCTCTGCCAATCCCTCCACTGGCCTCCATTCAGTGTCCTCCACCCCTCTCTGCCAATCCCTCCACTGACCTCCACTCAGTGTCCTACACCCCTCTCTGCCAATCCCTCCACTGACCTCCACTCAGTGTCCTCCACCCCTCTCTGCCAATCCCTCCACTGGCCTCCACTCAGTGTCTTCCACCCCTCTCTGCCAATCCCTCCACTGGCCTCCACTCAGTGTCCTCCACCCCTCTCTGCCAATTCCTCCACTGGCCTCCACTCAGTGTCCTCCACCCCTCTCTGCCAATCCCACCACTGGCTTCCACTCAGTGTCCTCCACCCCTCTCTGCCAATCCCTCCACTGATCTCCACTCAGTGTCCTCCACCCCTCTCTGCCAATCCCTCCACTGACCTCTGCTCGATGTCCTCTACCCCTCTCTGCCAATCCCTCCACTGACCTCTGCTCAGTGTCCTTCATCCCTCTCTGCCAATCCCTCCACTGGCCTCCATTCAGTGTCCTCCACCCCTCTCTGCCAATCCCTCCACTGGCCTCCATTCAGTGTCCTCCACCCCTCTCTGCCAATCCCTCCACTGGCCTTCATTCAGTGTCCTCCACCCCTCTCTGCCAATCTCTCCACTGGCTTCCACTAACCCAATGTATAAAATTCAAAATACTAACCGCAGCTTACAATCCACAACACTGCCTCTAGCTACATCGCCAACCACATCCACAGATATCAAATCGCCCTCTCCGCTCCTCCCAAGATATCGTCTTCTTTAGCCCCTTCATCACCTCCTCTCACGCTCGTCTCCAGGACTTCTCCAGAGCCTCGTCCATCCTCTGGAACTCCCTACCACAGCATGTCCTGTGAACCCCCACCCTGTCTGCCTTTAGGCGAGCTTTAAAAACTCACTTATTCAGGAAAGCCTACCCCACCTCCACCTAAGAACTGTACTTGAGTCACCTCCATTAGAACCTCAAAAAAAAAAGAGAGGAAGGCGCCTCTAAGTGCAGTATTGACAATTTATTTAGTAAACAATGGATAAATTGCACTTACAAGATAAATAGTTAAAGAGACTCATTGTGTGGTAATTAGATCCAGGTGGGAAATCCAGTCATCCAGCAGCAAAATCTGTCTATAGCAGTGCTTCTCAAATAGTGGGGCGCGACCCCCAGGGGGGGCGCGAGGCTCCGTCAAGGGGGGCGCGCTTGACCTCGGAGAACATACCGTATTTTCCGGCGTATAAGACGACTTTTGACCCTTGAAAATCTTCTCAAAAGTCGGGGGTCGTCTTATACGCCGGTATACGTTAGGGTGGAACTTTTTAGGGGGGCGGTGTGGTGCCGCCGCTGTCCCCCCCTTCCGACAGAAGGGACACTAAGTACAGGGGTGGGCAGAGGGCTGCTGTCTCTTACCTGGCTCCCACGATGATCCATCCAGGAAGCGCTGCTCCTTCCGTCACTCCGGCCACTCCCTCACTCCTGCCGCTCGGCTCCGCCTCCTCACCGGTGATTGGCCGCCAGAACTGTAACTCAGGAAAGGTACACAGGCGGCCAATCACGGGCGAGGAGGCGGAGCCAAGCGGACCCGCAAAAATCGAGTGAGGGAAAAGCCAGTAAGTGTGCAGTGCAGAGGTGCTGCTGCAAAAATACTATCTACAGTCGCGCGGGGGGGCGCGAAATGTTTTCTTCTTCCTAGGGGGGGCATGACAGAAAATAATTGAGAAGCACTGGTCTATAGGATCAGGAAGTAGAGTCCAGGATGTGCCTGTGCATCAAAATGAAGCTAGGAGAGCAGAGTGAGATGTAGGAGGTGAAGGGGGCGGTAATGCATTTCGGAGCATGCTCAATTGGCTCCTTCTTCAGACCTCAATCCATCCATCCCTGATATCCATCTGGCACCTTTATCCTACAGAGGCTGGGCTCCGACAAGCGCGCTCTATATAATATACATTTTCCATCAGAACCTCACCTACAGCTATCACCTTTTTTATCACCTCCCCCTTCCTTTAGATTGTAAGCTCCACGAGCCGGGCCCTCATACTTCTTCTGTACCGAAATGTGTTGTTGCTTTATTGTCTCGCTAATATTGTACAGCGCTGCGCAAACTATTGGCGATTTATAAATCCTGTGTAATAATAATAATAATTTAGTTGAGGACTGAAGAATATCTGAGCAGCATGCATTCCCGCAAGAGCTGAAGCGGGATCCCATCCCCACTCTGCTCTGCAAGCAAAACTTAATGTGGTTTCCTATCTATTTCATGGTTTTATGGGTCATGCACCAGTTTTAATGGAAGTCTACTAATAACTATGCACGCTCATGCAGTGTTGATGCCTTTTAAAAGTGTGGCAATTACTCTGGAAGATCTGCAATTACACATATTCACTAAAAACTAATCCGCTGCCCCTAAACTCTTGTGGCGGCTTAGGCAGATAAATATTATCACTTTGATTTAGCGCCCTGGCATGTTATGAGCGTGCATACGTTTTATCAGGGGAACCAGAGTTTTTTTCCTTCCAAGTGACGGGAGGAATACATTGTGATGGAAAGGATCAGGACTTACCTTTGTAATCACTACCCGTAGATTAGCCACTTTTTTTGGACAACTGGCAAAACCCTGATTGCAGCTACCTTTGAAAGTGTCTCTATAGGCATGGCCGTGGAAAGGAGGGTGCCACCAGTCCTCCTGTACGGGGCCCGGGCCAACGGGGGGGGGGCCCAGGAAGCTGGGTGAACTGGATGTGGGCAGGGAGGGTGATCGGTATGGTGGGAGGGGGGTAATTACTGGAGCGGATTCCCCTGTATGGCTCTCTCTGCAGCTGCTGAAAGGAGTGGAGGAAAGCCGGCAGCACTGTGGGGGCACACAGGGGGGCTTGGGTAGCTGGGGGAAACATATGGTGCACAGGGAGGGTGATGGGTGCGGAGGGGGTAATTACTGGAACTGATTCCCCTGTATGATTCCCCTATAGAAAGGGCTGCTGTTAGAAACCATACAGCCAACCAAGCAGGGCCTTCCCCTTCCAAAAAAAACATAGTTTGCTGTGCTTTAGTTATGAACGTACACAGTGAGTGATTGGTACCAATCACTCATTGTGTTCATTCGGGAAAGGAAGGGGCTGGTAAATGTGATGTATTTACTGAACCTTTCCCCCCACTCTCCATCCTAAAGGATGGTGTTGTGTGATTGCAGCTGCTGAAAGGAGTGGAGGGAATCCGGCAGCACTGTGGGGGCACACAGGGGGGCCTGGGTAGCAGGGGGAAACATATGGTGCACAGGGAGGGTGATGGGTGCGGAGGGGGTAATTACTGGAACCGATCCCCTGTCTGGCTCTCTCTGCAGCAGCTGAAAGCTGGCTTCTTCTCTTCCTCCAGCCAACCTAGCAGTAAGCTCCCAGGATCAGGGTCCTCCTATTCCTCTTGTATTGATCTGTATTGTTGCTGTATTGTCTCCCGTTATATTGTAAAGAGCTGAGCAAACTGTTGGCGCCATAAATCCTGTATAATAATAATATAAATCCTGTATAATAATAATACACGGCCATCAAATAAGCAATCATTATGATGACAGAAAATAGGCAAGCGTTACCATAAGTGGATGACAAATGGCCAACTGGTACAATACATGGGTAGCAAATGATCAATCATTAAGATGGCGGTAAGTAAGTATTGCCATACATGGGTAAAAAAACTTGCTAGTTTTTACAATACATGGGTAGCAATCAGACAGTCATTACAAAATTTGAGCAATAAGTGGGCAGTCATTAAATACATGGACAGCAATTGATCAATCATTAAGATGGCAGCAAACAGGCGATTGTTACCATACCTGGGTGATAAAATGCAAATTGCTACAATACATAGGCAACAAACAGGCAATCTTTACCATACATGGGCAGCAAACAGGCAATCATTACAATACTTGGTCAACCAACAGTCAGTTTTTACAATATGTGGGGAGCAAATGGGCAATGGTAACAATTTGTTGGGAAAAAACAGACACTCTATACAAAATACAGGCAACAAATGGGCAATCATTACAATTTGTGGGCAACAAAAGGTAATTGAGTACAGTGCCCAATGGAGGGCGTCGGTCCCTCAGGAAACCCTCATGAAGTCTGTTTCTGGTTGTTTGGTCAGAGACATTCACATCAGTGGCCTGCTGGAGGTCATTTTGTAGGGCTCTGGCAGTGTTCATCCTGATCCTCCTTGCACAAAGGAGCAGATACCTGTCCTGCTGATGGGTTAAGGGCCTTCTACGGCCCTGTCCAGCTCTCCTAGAGTAACTACCTGTCTCCTGGAATCCCCTCCATGCTCTTGAGCAGGGGCGGACTGACAATTCATGGGGCCCCCGGGCAATAGGGGATCATGGGGCCCCTGTGTCCTTGCCCAAACTCAAAAAAGCCTATGAAAAAGGTACCAGGGGCATCTCATGGGGCCCTCGGGCAGTTTCCAAATAGTCAGTCCACCCCTGCTCTTGAGACTGTGTTGGGAGACACAGCAAACCTTCTGGCAATGGCAGGTATTGATGTGCCATCCTGGAGGAGTTGCCTGTGCAACCTCTGTAGGGTCCAGGTATGGCCTCATACTACCAGTAGTGACACTGACCCTAGCCAAATGCAAAACTAGTGAAAAACAGTCAGAAAAGATGAGTAAGGAAAAAATGTCAGTGACCTCCACCTGTAAAACCATTCCTGTTTTGGGGGTCGTCTCATTGTTGCCCATCTAGTGCACCTGTTGTTAATTTCATTAACACCAAAGCAGCTGAAACTGATGAACAACCCCCTCTGCTACTTACCTGACCAGATCCATATCCCAGGAGTGTCTCTGACTTGATGATCTACTCTGGTTAAAAAGTTTTCCTTTAATTTTTTTTGAGCAATGTGTATACTGAACATATGACCAATCATTACGAAACACTGGCAACCGTTACAATAAATAGACAGCAAGATGTTGGCAACAAACAGTCCATTGATGCAACAAATGGGCAACCATTTCAGCATGAGGGCATTGACAATAACTGCGACCTAGCCTGCCGCTCTGCCTTTGCTCAGCAGTTTCTCGTGTAGAAGGTTCATGTCACCAGGATTGGGGATTCTTGCCCTGTAAGCCCCATCAGCCTTAAGGGATACCTGTCCTAGTCCAAAAACATCAACATTTTCTCCATCTCAGACTTTGAACAAGCCCTCATAAGGCCCATTCACACCAAAGCGTTTGGTGTCAGGCTGGTAATGCCCATGCATTGCTTTACACTGCCCATTCATTATCAATGAGCTGACAATGCTTGAACTGGATGGACTTTTGTCTTTTTTCAGCCAGACTAACTATGTAACAATGCACCTCTTACAGATTAAAAATGTATATGACCCTTTTTTTAAGATGCTGTTCACTGCAATGCATGGTGAATGCCCTGTAATGCTCTACTTATTCGCAATGGCAGCACACTGGCCATGTATATGAATGGCGCAACACATGGGCTGCCAATGTTTTTTCAAAATGCAGTGCACCACAACACATGGTGGATGTGTTGTGGTTCACTACAGTGCATCGAGCTCTACTATAATGCATCGGGTGTCATTCACAATGGCAGCACACTGGCCATGTATATGAATGGCACAACCCATGGGCTGCCAATGTACCACAAAGAATGATAACAAAAAAGAATGTGACCCAATTTTCAAAATGCAGTGCACCACAACACGTGGTGTATGTATTGTGGCACGCTGCAGTGCATTGTGCTTTACTGTAGTGCATTAGGTGTCATTCACAATGATAGCACGCCTGCCATGTATATCAATGGCACAACACATAGGCGGCCAATGCATCACAAAGGATGATAAAAAGAACATGACTTGATTTTCAAAATGCAGTGCACCACAGCACAGGCAAGTATTGCCATACATGGTGAGTGCATTGTATGTTGCTGCAATGCATTGTGCTCTACTGTAGTGCATTAGGTGTCATTCACAATGGCAGTGCACCTGCCATGTATACAAATGGTATATAAATGGTACAACACGTGGTCTGCCAATGCACCACAAAAGGATGATGAAAAAAAAGGATGATGAAAAAAAAATATGAGCAATTTTTCAAAATGCATTGCACCACAACACTGCAATGCATTGTGCTCTACTATAATGCATCGGGTGTCATTCACAATGGCAGTGCACCTGCCATGCATATGAATGGCGCAACACATGGGCTGCCAATGCACCACAAAGGATAATAAAAAGTATAAAGTATGACCTGTTTTTCAACATGTGGTGCAAAACAACGCAAGGTGTATGTATTGTGGTGTGCTGCAATGCATTGTGCTCTACTGTAGTGCATCAGGTGTTATTCACAATGGCAGTGCACCTGCCATGCATATGAATGGCACAACACATGGGCTGCTAATGCAACACAAGAGATGATAAAAAGAATGTGACCCGATTTTCAAAATGCATTGCACCACAATGCATGGTTTATGTGTTGTGGTGTGCAGCAGTGCATTGTGCCCTACTGTAGTGCATCAGGTGTCATTCACAATGGCAGTGCACCTACCATCAGGGGCGGACTGACAACTCATGGGGCACCCGGGCAATAGGGGATCATGGGGCCCCTGTGTCCTTGCCCAAACTCAAAAAAGCCTATGAAAAAGGTACCAGGGGCATCTCATGGGTCCCCCTACTGACCCCGGGCCCTTGGGCAGTGCCCGAGTTTCCAAATGGTCAGTCCGCCCCTGCCTGCCATGCATATGAATGGCACAACACCTGGGCTGCAAATGCAACACAAGGGATGATAAAAAGAATGTGACCCGATTTTCAAAATGCATTGCACCACAATGCATGGTTTATGTGTTGTGGTGTGCAGCAGTGCATTGTGCTCTACTGTAAACCACAATGCACCACAACACATATGTCGTACGTTGTGGTGCAATGCATTTTGAAAAATGGGTCTTATTCAATTTCTCACCCATTGTGGTGCATGGGCAGTTCATATGTTGTCCCATATATTGTCAATGGCAGGTGTGATGCCATTTGTTGTGGCAATGCGTGTTTTAGCGTGTCTGACCACAACGTCCACGTGTGAGTGGGTACTCAGAGAATCTTCCCATCGGGTGCACAGACAGCCATAAAAACCTGACCAAGTGTCTTTTGTCCTAAACTAGTTTACAAAAAAATGGGGTTCACCAATGAAGTTGGGGGCCCTACTAGCAGAGACATAGTTCTTCTGACTGGTGCCGATCGATCTGCGGTGAATCGATCGGATACAGTTCTATCAATATTATTCTGTAAGCAATCTCGCTCTTGATAGTGGAGAGACAACTCTCCCGTAACGGGTCTCATCTGAAATATGATTTGACAATTTTATTGTGTCTAATTTGTTCCCATTATGAGCGGGGTGAGGGAACTGCCGCGAGGATCATTTATAAAGCTGAAAGCAAACTCCATTATATCGGGACAATCGTTCACCGTGATTTATGAGACCGCCGGATCTTTCAGTGAATGGACTTGAAGTTCTGTCCGCCAGGACGATGCCAGCCAGCAGTATCCATGGTAAAGGGGCTCCCTACGTTCTCGGAGATTTCGATGTACAGCCGGTATATCAAGGTAGGCCACTTCACTGGAAATATCCGCTCTTAGCCACTTACTGTCCGGGGCAATTTTAACATTTATTTAAGACCCAATTCCAAAAAAAGTTGAGACTCTGTGTAAATTCTACATAAAGGCAGAATCAGGGGCGGACTGACAACTCATGGGGCCCCCGGGCAATAGGGGATCATGGGACCCCTGTGTCCTTGCCCAAACTCAAAAAAGCCTATGAAAAAGGTACCAGGGGCATCTCATGGGGCTCCCTACTGACCCCGGGCCCTCGGGCAGTGCCTGAGTTTCCAAATGGTCAGTCTGCCCTTGCGCAGAATACAACGGTTCGATACAAATCTCATGAACTCATATTTTATTCACAATAGAAAATAGAAAACATATCAAATGGTGTGTGACCTCAGTGGAAGGCGTGTTTTAGTGAGTCCATGCGAGTCTGGCTTAGGGCTCGGCGGCCCACTTTTATTAACCACTTCCCGGTCCATGTATATAAACGGCAGGAGGGTGGCAGTGCAGGGGCGGGTGGGGGAGCGCACAGCATCGCGATCCGGTGCCTGCGGTGTCCTCCGGACACAGTGGAACACCGATCGTTGTACAGGATCTCTCTGTGAGGTCCCGATCATGTGATCCCTGATTGGCCAATCAGTGATCACATGCAGAGTAGTAAGCAAGATGTCACTTCTGACATCATTGCTTACTATGTGTGAAATCTGTGAATGATCACAGAGGTCACATGGTACAGGGCTATTCACAACAGCCTTGTACCATGTGACAAGCTGTGACCAATCACAGCTCACACAGTAGTTCTCAATGGCTGCAAGAATGCAGTCAGAGAGAAGGAGAAATTATTGCTTTTACAGCCTTTATGGGTGTAAAAGCAATCAGTGCAACAAAAAAAAAAAAATCTTCATCACCCCCCACAAGTAGTACAGTGTCACTATGGTGACACTGTACTGCTAGGGTGACAGTATGTAAAAACAAATACATAAATAACAATATAAAAAAAATAAAAATGTAAAAATGTTTGGATGTGCTGAGTAATTTGTAAGCAAATAAAGGATGGTTTTTGCATGTAGGAGAAAAATGTCAGAATTGGCCTGGAATGGGAAGAAGAGTACAGACCCTAGGGTCTGCTACAAAAAAAAAATATATATATATATATATATTTATATAAAATATAAAAAATGGAGTTCTGAGTAATGATTAAGCAAGCAAATGATGGTTTTTACATGTAGGAGAGAAATGCCAGAACTGACCCGGATGGGAGGTAGAATACAGAGCCGCATTAAGTTTAGTCTTTTATATCTGCCTGGAGTTCGGTGTTAAATCACCCGCATAGGAGCCATATTAATGCCATACACCAGGTGATGGATTCAGAGCGTCCTTTTTAGCACATCGGTGTGACGTTAATTCAGAAAATCGCGCGCTCTTGTTCTGAATGCTAAGTACCCGGCGACTGCTCCATACGTTTACGAGATCGCTTTATTGGTTTCAGAAGTATCTGGGTAATTTCCGCCATACTTGTCACAAACACGCAGAATATACACATTTTCCCTGTCGAGGTTCATGTCGAAGCGCGGCGTCTGACTCGGCGTTGCACCTTTTCCATCCACGTAGGTTTAATGAAGCGATCTTCAAACACGCATCAGTCCTGTACGGGCCACAATAAATTTCCTGCCTTGAAATATTTAGTCGGTGTCATGTATATTTCATTAATTTGACACTTTTAATACTGTTCCTGCCTGGATCTGAAACCTCACTCCTGCAGCACTTAATAAATATGTTCGGCGCTTAAGTTATAGGGCTTTAATAAATGCATGGAGGATTTAATTCTTCCATGGCGCTAACGTAGGAGATGAGGGTGCGTTGTCTTGCTCCAGGATTAGCTGGAGGTGTTCCGGAAGAAAAGATGCGCTCTGTGCGCTGTCAGTGTACAGAATGACCCCAGAATTGTCATTTCCTGCTGGAGTGATTGGCTCCCTGATTTTTCCAGAAGTCTGCACTGAGATACAAGTCAGATTTTGGTGATGCTATTATTATTATTATACAGGATTTATATAGCGCCAAAAGTTTGCTCAGCGCTGTACATTATAATGGGAGACAATACATGAGACAGTACAATAACAATACAATACACAAGGGCAGGGGCGGACTGACAACTCATGGGGCCCCCGGGCAATAGGGGATCATGAGGACCCTGTGTCCTTGCCCAAACTCAAAAAAGCCTATGAAAAAGGTACCAGGGGCATCTCATGGGGCCCCCTACTGACCCCGGGCCCTCGGGCAGTGCCCGAGTTTCCAAATGGTCAACTCCCTCAATCCCCCATCCTAGCACAATCCCCCCCTCCCGAGATCACCTCCTATCACAAATTTCCCCCAATCATCCCTACTAGCATAAATCTCCCCCCCAAAAAAATGTTTTTCCTCCTAGCACAAGTTTTCTACCCCCCTCCTAAAACAAATCCTCTTGAATCACCACTCCTAGCATACCTCCCCAAATTTTCCCTCCTTAAACAATTCTTACCCCCTGACACCCCGCAAATTCTACCTCCCAATGCAAATCCCTTGTCCCAGTTGCCGTGTGGTGCCCCCCCCCCACCTCATATGATACCACAGTGCCCAGCAGGGAGAGGTGATCGGTCCCGTTTTCTGAAGAAATGGCATTATTGGTATGAGTTTCTCTATTCTGAAGAATATGGGGCAGCACAGTAGCTAAATGGTTAGCACTTCCGCCTGGCAGTACTCGGGTCGTTGGTTCGAATCCCAACCATGGCACCACCTGCCTGGAGTTGGCATGTTCTCCCTGTGCCTGTGTGGGTTTTCTCCGGCTACTCCAGTTTCCTCCCACACTCCAAAGACACACTGGTAGGTGAATTGATTCCTGTCTAAATTGTCCCTAGTATGTGTATGTATGAATGTGAGTTAGGGACCTTAGATTGTACGCCCCTTGAGGGTTAGGGACCTTAGATTGTACGCCCCTTGAGGGTTAGGGCCCTTAGATTGTACGGCCCTTGAGGGTTAGGGACCTTAGATTGTACGCCCCTTGAGGGTTAGGGACCTTAGATTGTACGGCCCTTGAGGGTTAGGGACCTTAGATTGTACGCCCCTTGAGGGTTAGGGACCTTAGATTGTACGCCCCTTGAGGGTTAGGGACCTTAGATTGTACGCCCCTTGAGGGTTAGGGACCTTAGATTGTACGCCCCTTGAGGGTTAGGGCCCTTAGATTGTATGCCCCTTGAGGGTCAGGGACCTTAGGTTGTACGCCCCTTGAGGGTCAGGGACCTTAGATTGTACAGCCCTTGAGGGTTAGGGAACTTAGATTGGACCTTAGATTGTACGCCCCTTGAGGGTTAGGGACCTTAGATTGTACGCCCCTTGAGGGTTAGGGACCTTAGATTGTACGCCCCTTGAGGGTTAGGGACCTTAGATTGTACGCCCCTTGAGGGTTAGGGCCCTTAGATTGTATGCCCCTTGAGGGTTAGGGACCTTAGATTGTACGCCCCTTGAGGGTTAGGGACTGATGTGAATGTACAATATATATGTAAAGTGCTGCGTAAATTGACTATATAAGTACCATAAATAAATATGCTTCCCTAGTGGTGTGATTCGCTCGGTGTCCCGCTTTTTGCCTGGAGAGGTTTGGGCTCAGGAGGGGAGGGTGTTGTATGTATTCCCCTTTCCTTGTTTTACCCTTGTCCTCTTGTCTTTCTTTTTCCCACTTACCGTCTACCCCCCCCCCCTTTTCTCTCTCTCTCTCTCTCTCTCTCTCTCTCTCTCTCCTTTTTCTTCTTTTTCTCTGGCTGTCTCTCTCTGCGCCTCTCTCCTTCTCATCTTACTCCTCTTCTGACTTTTTTTTTTCCCTTTTTTCTTTTTGTTTAGAATTTTTTCACCCTTTCACGGGCTACTCTCTGACAAAAATTGAAAATCGGCGTTGCAGCTAGAGGCTCAGTTATTCCTCCTACCCTGAGTTGAGTGTCCTTAAAGCGGAGTTCCGCTCACCCTGTCAAAAAATAAAAGTCAGCAGCTACAAAAATTGTAGTTGCTGACTTTTAAAAAACAGCCACTTACCTGTCCCTCGGTGTGTCCCCCAGCTCGTTTCACCGGCCGTCCTGTATTCCATCTTCAGTGTGGGCACCCGGCTGTGACAACTTGCGGCTTTACAGCCGGGTGCCCACTGCGCATGCGCGAGTAGCGCTGCACTTCATGAATGGCCCCGTAGTCTTCTGGGACCTGTCACATGTCCCAAAAGACTACAGGGAGGGAGGGAGGACAACTTCCGCTTCCGAACGCCTAGGCCAGGGGTAGGCAACCTGCGGCTCTCTAGCTGTTGTGGAATTACATTTCCCATGAGGCATTGCAACATTCCAAAAATGACAGTTACAGCAATGACTTGCAGAGGCATGATGGAACTTGTAGTCCTGCAACAGCTGGAGAGCCGCAGGTTGCCTACCCCTAGCCTAGGCGATCGGACTGGAAGTGGGAGCGGGTACCTGTCAAATTTCGGGTACCTGCTCCCCCCCAACCCCCAAAGGTGCCAATCCTTAATGGGGAGCGGGGAAGCAGTCCTTAAAGCAGAACTTCCCCTATTGGGTGGAACTCCGCTTTAATGATATGACCCCTTTTATGCTTGTTTCTGACCTTGTGCACTTACCCGCACATGACCAATGTTTGTTTAGGTTTTGGATTCAGGCTTCTTCTTTCGAGATAAATGATGACTTGGATGCTATATTTGTAGAGGCCTGTACTGTATCTATATGCTGTTTATGTTGACGGATACTGTTATTGGTTGAACTGTTGTCGAAAGATGCTATTAAATAAAGAATTAAAAAAAAAAAAGCAATAAAATAATATAGCATATACAATAGATAGACAAGTCATGATGTGATTTATTCTTGTTAAAAATTACTTTTCTCTTTCAGTCGGCAGCTGGTTTCTCTCTCTCTCTTTATATATACAGTGGGGCAAAAAAGTATTTAGTCACCACCAATTGTGCAAGTTCTCCCACTTACAAAGATGAGAGAGGCCTGTAATTGGCATCATAGGGAGACCTCAACTATGAGAGACAAAATGAGAAAACAAATCCAGACAATCACATTGGCTGATCTGGAAAGAATTTATTTGCAAATTATGTTGGAAGTTCATGTCAATACTTTGTTATATATCCTTTGTTGGCAATGACAGAGGTCAGACGTTTCCTGGAAGTCTTCACAAGGTTGGCACACACTGTTGCTGGTATGTTGGCCCATCCTCCATGCAGATCTCTTCTAGAGCAGTGATGTTTTGGGGCTGTCGCTGGGCAACACGGACTTTCAGCTCCCTCCAAAGGTTTTCTATGGGGTTGAGATCATCCAAATGCTCTCTAGCAAACTTCAGATGGGCCCGGCCATGTACTGGCTTAAGCAGGGGGACACGTCTGGCACTGCAGGATCTGAGTCCCTGGCGACGTAGTGTGTTACTGATAGTAGCCTTTGTTACGTTGGTCCCAGCTCTCTGCAGGTCATTCACTAGGTGCCCCGTGTGGTCCTGGGATTTTTGTTCACCGTTCTTGTGATCATTTTGACCCCACGGGGTGAGATCTTGCATGGAGCCCCAGATCGAGGGAGATTATCAGTAGAGATGAGCGAATTATTCAAAAATTCGATTCGGCTGATTCGCCGAATTTCAGGAAGAAATTCGATTCGATGCGAATTAATTCACTACAAAGTTAACTTATAAAAAGGGTTTCTAGGCTTCAGAGAGCCTTTAAATTAGTGCAGAACACTGTACCTTTAATTTAAATACCCTTGGAGATGAGGAAGGAGAAGGAGAAGGATGAGAAGAAGGAGAAGGAGAAGGATGAGAAGAAGGAGAAGGAGAAGGATGAGAAGAAGGAGAAGGAGAAGGATGAGAAGAAGGAGAAGGAGAAGGGTGAGAAGAAGGAGAAGGAGAAGGATGAGAAGAAGGAGAAGGATGAGAAGAAGGAGAAGGATGAGAAGAAGGAGAAGGATGAGAAGAAGGAGAAGGATGAGAAGAAGGAGAAGGATGAGAAGAAGGAGAAGAAGGAGAAGGATGAGAAGGATGAGAAGAAGGAGAAGGATGAGAAGAAGGAGAAGGAGAAGGATGAGAAGAAGGAGAAGGATGAGAAGAAGGAGAAGGATGAGAAGAAGGAGAAGGATGAGAAGAAGGATGAGAAGAAGGATGAGAAGAAGGAGAAGGATGAGAAGAAGGATGAGAAGAAGGAGAAGGATGAGAAGAAGGATGAGAAGAAGGAGAAGGATGAGAAGAAGGATGAGAAGAAGGAGAAGGATGAGAAGAAGGAGAAGGAGAAGGATGAGAAGAAGGAGAAGGATGAGAAGAAGGATGAGAAGAAGGAGAAGGATGAGAAGAAGGAGAAGGATGAGAAGAAGGAGAAGGAGAAGGAGGAGAAGAAGGAGAAGGAGAAGGATGAGAAGAAGGAGAAGGATGAGAAGAAGGAGAAGGAGAAGGATGAGAAGAAGGAAAAGGATGAGAAGAAGGAGAAGGAGAAGGATGAGAAGAAGGATGAGAAGAAGGAGAAGGATGAGAAGAAGAAGGATGAGAAGAAGGAGAAGGATGAGAAGAAGGAGAAGGAGAAGGATGAGAAGAAGGAGAAGGATGAGAAGAAGGATGAGAAGAAGGAGAAGGATGAGAAGAAGGACAGTTCTGTGACAGTTTCTGTCTATTTCTGACAGTTCTGTGACATTCACTCCATACAGCGGTTGAAACATTGTATCTATTTGTTTCCATAAATGGATCCATTTATGGAAACAAATAGATACAATGTTTCAACCGCTGTATGGAGTGAATGTCACAGAACTGTCAGAAATAGCGGAGCTCTTCAGATACACTTAGAGGAGCTCTGCAGATACACTTTTTGCCGGCTTGGAATTATTCTTATTTTCATCCTACTTCTTCTTCTTCTTCTTCTTCTTCATCCTCATCCTCTTCTTCTTCTTCTGAGGATGAGGATGAGGATGAAGAAGAAGAAGAAGAAGTAGGATGAAAATAAGATTAATTCCAAGCCGGCAAAAAGTGTATCTGCAGAGCTCCTCTAAGTGTATCTGCAGAGCTCCTCTAAGTGTATCTGCAGAGCTCCTCTAAGTGTATCTGCAGAATAGAGGAGCTCTGCAGATACACTTTTTGCCAGCTTGGAATTCTTCTTATTTTCATCCTACTTCTTCTTCCTCTTCTTCATCCTCATCCTCTTCTTCTTCTTCTGAGGATGAGGATGAGGATGAAGAAGAAGAAGAAGAAGAAGTAGGATGAAAATAAGAATTCCAAACCGGCAAAAAGTGTATGTGCAGAGTTCCTCTATTTCTGACAGTTCTCTGACAGCTTCTTCACATGTACAGCGGTTGAAACATCTGTATCCTAAATGGAAACTAATAGATACAATGTTTCAACCGCTGTACATGTGAAGGAACTGTCAGAGAAATGTCAGAAATAGCTGAGCTCTCTGCAGGGACACTTTTGCCGGCTGATCGGGAAAAATCCGATTCGCGCACCCGAAGTAGGCAAATATTCGGATTCGACGCGAATCGAATTTTTCCTGAAATTCGTATCGAATTCCGGTTCGCCTGGTTCGATTCACTCATCTCTAATTATCAGTGGTCTTGTATGTCTTCCATTTTCTAATTATTGCTCCCACAGTTGATTTGTTCCCACCAAGCTGCTTGCCTATTGCAGATTCAGTCTTCCCAGCCTGGTGCAGGTCTACAATTTTGTTTCTGGCGTCCTTCGACAGCTCTTTGGTCTTCACCATAGTGGAGTTTGGAGTGTGACTGTTTGAGGTTGTGGACAGATGTCTTTTATACTGATAACAAGTTCAAACAGGTGCCATTGATACAGGTAATGAGTGCAGGACAGAGGAGCCTCTTAAAGCAGAAGGTCCAGGTCTGTGAGAGCCAGAAATCTTGCTTGTTTGTAGGTGACCAAATACTTATTTTCCACCATAATTTGCAAATAAATTCCTTCCAAATCAGCCAATGTGATTGTCTGGATTTGTTTTCTCATTTTGTCTCTCATAGTTGAGGTCTCCCTATGATGCCAATTACAGGCCTCTCTCATCTTTTTAAGTGGGAGAACTTGCACAATTGGTGGGGACTAAATACTTTTTTGCCCCACTGTATATATATGTATATATATATATATATATATATATATATCTATATATAGATATATAGATATATATATATATATATATATATATATATATATATATAGATAGTTATATAGATAGTTATATATACTGTATAAAACAAAATAGTAAAATAAAATACTGATACTGTCCACCACTTCAGGCCAATATTTGACCTACCAATTCTGTACCTCACTGCCAGCACACTACCAACCTCTGTTCGTCCTTGACTTTGGCCCGGTCATGATTTGATGCCTCCCTGCTTGACACTTACCGAACTCGGCTTCTGACCCGGCTCTGCTTACTACTGGACTGGGTCTATTGTGGGTGCCTTCTCCACTGTGCTTCTGCCTATTCCATACCAACGCTCCCATGTTCAAGTCTTCAATGTCATCTTTCTGGCACCCCTTCCCTTCTGTTGTCCTTGCAGATTTTGTCCCAATTTTCAAGGGTGCTCAAACCAGAATTGTATGAGAAGCCACCGCCATTAGGCTCCTCATATAGGTATATGAAATATACAACCCCAGTGATGCCCATTACAAGAACCATGGCAAGCGGCAGAGGAAAGGGGAAGAAATTGACATAGAGGGCCATGGCTCAAGACCTCTGATGGCACATGAAGCAAGACCCTACGACACCACATAGAAATAACAAGAAGGGCAACAACATCATATGCTGAGAATATGCTTTCCATTGACCAAAAATAACAAAGAAAACCTGAAGCTTGAGAACAAAATGCTCATGCTTAAGTGTGGATGAGGTCTAGAGGGTGCCAAGTCAAGTACTCTTGAAGTGGACAAGTGAAGGGTTGGTGAATATGATGTGACAAAGGGGTATGTGCTAAAGGGTTGGAGTGACATGTGCATGTCTACAAACTGGAGCTCGACATGGACGTGCTACTACAGGTTATATGTTTCCAGTTGAGTAAACAGAATATTAACTATCCACTCCTAATTAAAGGTATAGCAAAACACCATGGCACCAATGGGGGTGTAGAGCCAGTCCTCCTGCACCCAACCCAGCCCCATCAGTTCAGCAGGGGTCCCTGGGGCAAATAGGGAACTCTTTGAAAGACTTTGGGCAATCCCATGGGCTGTGGCTTCTGTTGGTTAAATAAAAGTTCACCTGACCCTTTCAGCTCAGCAGCAACCACTGGGGACAGAGAGGGGGCTATCTATTCATTTTCTGGAACAGGCCGAGCAGGGGCGGACTGACAACCCATGGGGCCCCTGGGCAATAGGAGATCATGGGGCCCCTGTGTCCTTGCCCAAACTCAAAAAATCCTATGAAAAAGGTACCAAGGGCATCTCATGGGGCCCCCTACTTACTCCGGGCCCTCAGGCAGTGCCTGCGTTTCCAAATGGTCAGTCCGCCCATGAGGCCGAGTAATCCTTAGAGCCACGGCTCCCAACAAATAAATTAAAGTTTAACCCAAAACGGCCAGAAATTTAAATTAATTGTTGGGAGACACAGCATGGAGGATTACTTGGACAAAATGGATAAGTAGTCCCCTCTCTGTCCCCAGTCCCTGGTGCTGAGTTAATGGGGCCAGGGGAACTTTAATTTAAAGTGATTCAAAAGGCAGATGTTTTACTTTAATGCATTCTCTGCATTAAGGTAGAAAAACCCTTCAACATGCAGCCCCCCCCCCCCCCCCCCAACACTACCACCATAGACCCCATGTGAGCCTGATCTTGATCTAGCAATGTACATGAGAGCAGCGGTTCCCTCCTCACTGGCTCAGAGGCAGCAGGGGGAGTCATTGGCTCCCACAACTGTCAGTCACAGAACTCACAGAGGAATGGACCGGGGGCAGGGAAAAGCTCATCCCTGTGTGTCAATGGCAACAGAGAACCGGCTCAGGAGTGAGCATGCACAAGTGCCCCCCATAGCAAGCAGCTTGGTATGGAGCACTCGGTGAGGGGTGGAGCCAGGAGGGGAGCTGAGAAGAGGAAGATTGGGACTGCTCTGTGCAAAGCCATATCACAGAGCAGGTAAGAATGACTTTGAAAAATTTTTTTTTTAAAAAAAGGAGCATTTGCAATCACTTTATTTGCTTCGAACCATGGCTGGAAGGATTACTGTGCTTGTGCAATAATGTATTTAATGGAAGGAATTGTCAGGCGGGGGGGGGGGTCCCGGCCATTCGCGCTATGTAGGTCCCCATGATTTTTTAATGGATAACACAGTATATGAGTATTCCAAAAATGGTGTTTAATGGGCGTGAACAAGTAGAGTGTGAAAATGCCAATTGTAAGAGAGGGGAAAAATATAATTGTGAAGAAAAAACAAGTGGGTCAGTGAGGATAAAGCGTGGATTGTGAGGTTATACCGCTTGGTGCCATTAAATGATATATACAATGGGTGAGTCGTGTCCTGACATGTGTATGTGATGAATGGACAACCTGAATTAGATGATGTTTCAGTGGAATGTAGTTTATACACAGCCCTGAATAGGGGAGAATAGGTGAAGAGTGTGAATGGATACCGCTATGAATGAAAGTTTAATGGATGTATTCTCATACCAAGACAATGCAATGTGTATGCATTAAATGAGAGACCCTGATTATATAAAGATTCACTGGGATTCATTTTACAATTGTGTGTGAATATGGAAAAATAGTAAACCGCGTAGTGAGCAGAAAAATTATCTCCGGGCACAAAAATGTTCATTTAAACATACTACTATAGCCACAAAGGATATAAATCCAACATAGGATAAGGTTCCCCATTCATGTACCACATCCTAGTTGCTTACAGAAAAATACCCCAAGGGGGAAACAAATATTTGGCCTTTACTGGTACCAAGGACTTACAACATTTTTTTAAATTAATTTCTTACGAGTTTATTGTATTAAACCATACATAATAAAACAAACCCTCCTTGGGGGGGGATAACCCTTCCCTCAAAGCACACACCTATAATAGAGATCTGTTATACAATTGCATCAACACGCAAATCATTTCATACAAGAGTTTGCAAGGTCGACGCGTTTCGCAAAAAGTGCAAAACTGTTGTAAGTCCTTCTTGGTACCAGTAAAGTCCAAATTTTTTTTTCCGCTTGGGGTATTTTTCTGGGATATAAATCCAGTTTTTGTGCACTCAATGCCTTTGCATAGTCTATACATAGCCTGTGCAGAGACCCAAGCTGAGGGAGTGGCCCAGCAGACTCCACCCACTACAGGGGTGGGAGGTGGAGTCCAAACCAGCCACCCTGCACAAGGAAGGAGGTCAGCAGTGAGCGGTCTTTAATACAGGAAGTCTCACACCAGATTACTGCCCAGATCTGGAAGAAATACACAAAGCTCACCAAAATTCAAGAATACACACGATGGATGGATTTATACAAGAGAAGTGGGAAAAGATTGCAAAGATTAACTGGTCGTTTATATCAGGGGGATAGGTAAAGCAGTTTTACTCCCCTGATTCTCCTCCACACTGCTACATTGATCCCCGCAGCCTCTTTTCCCCTAATCTCTGGCAGTTGCATGGCCTCTGATGTCATCAAGACCAATGCAAGGTCTATAACCCTGCATAGGACATGAGGATGCTGAGGAACAGTCCATTACTGGAGAATAGGGGAGTGCCGCCTGCCAGGAGAGGGAAGCATAGGGTAAGTAAAGCTACTTGTCCCATACGGTACACAGAAACGAGCATCTAAAGTGGTTCTCAACCCAAAACAGTTTTTTACCTTAATGCATTATCTACATTAAGTTACAAAATGCCCCACCACCTGTTCTAGTGCTCCTGTCTCTAAACACTTACCTGTCTCCGACTGCAGCTCTGCTCCCTCACTTCCTGCTCTCACGGGAGCTACTGGCAGAAGCAAAGGCCATAGACTCTCGTGAAGATAGAGTGAGGGCATCTATGGACACACGCAGTCCAGCTCAGGAGCATACCTTCATGGGTGCCCCCTTAGCATCTGGCTTGCTGATGGGGCACCAAGACGAATGAAGAGCAGACAGCACTGGTTTGGGGACCACCAAAGAGGAGTTAGGGGACCGCTCTGTGCAATTTCACAGGTGAGTATGGCATCTTTTAAATAAAAAAATGAAAAAGTTAGCTCGGGCCAAGCTATTTCCTTTACTAATAGATGTGACTGCTGTCAGCACTGTGTAAAGTATCAGTCATTCACAGGGATCTTTGTATTCAATGATTGAATACAAGACTGCCTCTGACTGCCAAGGTGGAGAGGTCAGAGGATGACCATTGATTGATGATCATTCTTGTGAATGGCTGAGCAACCCTCAAGCTGATTCCGGGAATGGTGCCCAAAGTCCCCGTTCTGCTTGTAGGCAAGTACAGGTTTTCCTCCAACCTGTAGGTGACACTATGGCATTGTTACAGGTGGAGTGAAGTCTGTTGAGGGCATTGCCCCCTCATGGACTCTGTCAGCCTTTTGAGAGAAGGCAGTTGTCTGATTGGACACTGAAATTCCATATATATATTTATATATCTGTAGG
Source organism: Staurois parvus (assembly GCF_062004578.1). Taxonomy (NCBI): domain Eukaryota; kingdom Metazoa; phylum Chordata; class Amphibia; order Anura; family Ranidae; genus Staurois; species Staurois parvus. Next base: position 668,761 of record NW_028319077.1, read on the forward strand.
GTGATCCACCTCATTCGGGAGTATGGAACAATAAGGTCAGGGACAGGAACTCGCTTGCTAGGGAAAGCAGTTAGTGCAGGGAAGGTTCCCAGTGAGTAAGATCAGGACAGGGACAACTGCTGCATTGTAGAGTCATCCCGGTAACTGGAATACTAGATGGGGCTCTCCTCCAACAACAGTACAGTGCTGTCCCAGTGCACCTCCAACCGATACCACTCCAGAAGTTCAAGGGAACATTTTTACTTTTTTTCTGAGCTTAAAAAAATCGGTATGGTTGAAGTGTGATCAAACTATAATATGGAAGTTTTCTATACCTTCCACCAAACCACCTCATGAAATTAACGTTTTTTGGCTCTAATTTTCATTTACACTTCAAGTCTTCATCCCTGGTCCTTCAGTGGAAAGCTTTTCTTTGGCACAACTTTCAATTATTTTTTGTAGTAAGTGTCATGCAGAATTTATTTAGTTATGGAAGCCAATGGCAAGTTATCTTCCTTCTGATAAAAAATGGCATAATGTCTTAAAATGCCATGTTCTTTGAATCCATGTTAGACTCATGTATAGTCATCCTTAAGTGAAATGTAGAGCTGTCTTGTCAACGTATTGTAAACCGCATGGGCAATTTAATAGGAAAATTACGTACTGAGAAGCACAATTTACAAAGGGTTTTCATGGCCAGATGGTATAATTACCTTGCAACGTCACTGTGTGAGTTCTGTTGGTGATAATATCACAGCTAAGACATTTTGGGTTGTTACATCTGTAGTACCCTTCATCTAGAGAGGTTTTCTGCCAGTGAATTGTTTTAAAGCCTTTGCTCCATGCAAAGCCATTTTGGGTTGGTCAGAACGTTCTTTTATTTTTTCACATACAAGTCAAAATCATAATTTTGTGCTAAAAAAATTTCTCAGAACCCTCAAACATCATATATTTTCTGAAAGCAGAGGCCCTGGAGAATGAAACAGTGGTAACTTTTTATGTCACACGATATTTGTGTAACCTCATAAAAAATTAGTGCAGCGCTATGGGTATGATGTAGGTCAAAGCAAGACTAAAAGTCAAAATATCTAAACGCACAATAGCACATGTCAGTTAAAACAAGACTAAAAATCAAAATGTCTAAACGCATAATATCACATGCAATAAGTCAAGGCAAGAAAAAAGAAAAAATTTTATATAAAAATAGCTCCGTGTTTTCATTAGAGTCTTATAAAGTGCTTTTCTTATAAAACCGTGGTGTTGTTCCAAGTAATATAGGGGATTGTGCACTCACCAGATGCACAATAAAATGTGCATTGAACGAAAATCCACAGAAGCTTCCTTCAGGATCTGGTCTGGAATAGGGGAAGTTGTCCTCCCTCTGGATGATTGGTCTGGTCAGGGACACCTGGAATGGATCCTCCCTCTAGGTGGGTAGTGATGGTGGGAACCCACAGGGTGGTAAGAAGAAGATTCAATAGGCTGGAGGTCCTCTTAAGGGATAGATGGATGTAGGTCTCCTGGGTGTAGGATCTCCCTTCTCCAAAATCCTTGAAGATGTTGGATCCAGCAGGAGCTATGAATAAATAATTTGGGTGGAACAGACAAATCAGAATAGAATCACAGGGCCAGGCCAGCAGTGGAGCTTCCCAATCACATAGATATTTGTGCAACCGTTTATTGAATGCACATTTTTAGGAAAAAATACACTAAAATGAATTTTAGTGCACACAAATACATCTTAATACCCAATTTTATGGTAAAATATAAAGGATGATGTTGTATCAAGTAAATCGATAACAAATGTCCAAATGTAAAACTGTGCACACCTGTGAAATGGTTACAAACAACAGTCCTAAAATTGACCACAGATGATGTATTGCAAGTTATTACAGATGATCATGTTAGAAGTAATCATGAATTATGACCCTAGAATTATTGCTCTCAATCTGACATTCATGGCGATACTTCACATGCAATCCCTGTTGTGTACCAGACCTACGTGTGCGGGTGTATCTGCATGTATGCCTGGGGGGACGGGGGTGCTTTTATTTATTTTTTTTTACTTACTGGTAAATTTATTTATTTTTTACATTTAACTTTATTGATCTCACAAGGGGGCTAACAAGCATCCTTGTGGTAGCTTTGGGCATGTGAGAGGTACACTTTATGGAGACATCAGGGGTCTTTGTTATCAATTCATGTTTGGTTAGCTGCATTACAGCCAGGGAATGTGACAAAATCCTTGAGGAAATCAGGGAATGGATGTTATACCGCCTCCTCTGTGGGAAGCAGTCCTGGGCTCTCCAGAGGAACAGTAGAGCCCAGGAACCACTGCCAGCAACAGTGGGGAAAGGGGTGGGGCTGCTCTTCTCAGTGCTGTAAAGCGCCCGGATCACTTTTACAAAACATCTGAATGCTGGTTGAAACAATGGAACCAAGACTTATATTAACTTTGTCAGGTCCTTGATCTCAACCTGCAACCTCTGCTGTGTCTGGCAGTGTATCTTCTCACTCTGCCACTTGAGATGCTGGACAGCTCCCTGCCTGATTCCTTAGACAACCTTGCCTTGTGTCTTGTTTTTCCTGAACCGTAAACCCTTTGCTCCTCCCATGAACTATTTAAGCCATGCCTTTTTGCAGGAATATTGTGCTCTCTCCAGCCAATATCTCACTGCTGCCATCCATATCTTTACTACCATTTGTTACCGACCTTTGGCTTGTTCCTCAACTACTGCTTGATCCCTACCTGCAACCACATGCTACCGACCTTTGGCCTGTTTACTGACTATGCTTCTGCTTGATTTCTACCTGTTATATCTGCTACTGGACCCCAACTTGCTCACCTCCTGGTGGGGTGATCCTGAGGACAAGGACCTGGTGCTAACATGCAGCAAAACTCATCCCCACCATCAGGAGCTCTGGTGAATACCAGTTAGTGCTTAGGCTCTGCATCTCAGGTGAGCAGGTATCATCCACCAGGGTGTTATGCTTGTATACCTATCCTGCTGGTTGGTGTGAGACTCTATCTTGCTATAGCTACTGGTCTCCGGGCCTGACCCCTGACCATGACACACTTGCTGAGAGGACATTTTTATACATACGCCATTCAGCAAGTGGTTCAAATGTATCAGCTGCAGAATATACCAATGATTCTTAAACTTTTTCTAATTTTCTTTTGCTGAATGCTACTGTATATCTTTACTAAAGCTTGGTGTGCAGCAGAGAGTCGCTCCCTTGTTGGTCTCAGCCAGTTGTAAACAGGTAGCTTGTGATAATCATCTAGCCTTGTTGTATGCTCCTTCTATCATAGTTTTTGGATATTTTCTGGCGGCGAACCTTCTTGAAACGTTGCTGTTTGATCTATAAAATCTTTCTCTGAAGTACAATTTCTCCTTAATCTTTTGAAATAACCCAAGGGGATTCTTGTAAGCCAGGGACGGTGGTGACAGCTTTTAAATTCTAGATAGCTGTTGCTATATTTTTACTTAAAAAAGTTGTTAGATGTTACAGTCATATCCAGTTGACCCATGAGGGTCACATCCAGAACGTCTGTCGTAATTGGTTGTGAATTGCTAGCAAAAGTAAGGCCCTGTGGGTTTCCGTTTAGGTGTTGGACAAAGTTGTGGAATTCCATTGGATTACCTTCCCAGATCAAGATCAATTCATCAATGTATGTTGAAAAAATGACTTCCTGCACTGATGCATAGAGGAAAAAGAGCACCTAAAACAGGGGTCTCCAAACTTTCTAAACAAAGGGACAGTTTGCTGTCCTTCAGACTTTACTAGGGCTGGACTGTGGCCATCAGAAATAGACATTTTTCTAGCATCTTTGTGAGTAAACCGTGCCCCATCTTTGGTATTAGGGGGAAGAATAGTGCCCCATTACTGATTTTAGTGGTGGGAATAATGCCCCACTGTTGGTGTCAGTGGGAAGACTAGTGTCTTGCTTCAGTGGGATGAATAGTGCCCCAAGGGCCAGATAAAGGCAAGTAAAGGGCCACCTCTGGCCCCTGGGCCACACTTTGGAGACCACTGACCTAAAAGGACAAATCAATGAGGTAATTGGGTGCCGATGATCATTTTTTATCATAAGTTGAGAGCCAACGCATTTTAGTGATAACAAAATTCCACTACTGAGGGTCAGAAGATGTCATTTATGGTGAAACGCATAGGGCTGAGCTACATGCTGATGTCACAGCGTACCAGGAACTAATGCAGCTCTTTACTGTTTATGCCGGCTGGAGTTTTCATATATGCGATTATTTTACTTTGTCTTGTAAGTGCAATATTTTATATTAAAAGATCATTTTATTTAAGATTTATGCTACGTGGAGCATTCTATTTCCCTTTGAGTTTCTGTGGAAGGGAATAGTTGGTACAGATTAGTCCATTGCTAGGTTTTCTTCATCTACCAGTTGATCCCTGTATGTGATTTGACGTGGATGGTAGTCCAATGGAGTCCATGTTTTACACACGCCTGTTTTAACTTCTCTAGCTGAAGGTCAAAACCATTTGGTACGTACAATATTGTGCAGGTGGTGGGATCACTTTGGTGTTTTGAAGCTACAGCACTATATTTCACAAAGCCTATTCAGTATCCTAAAGGACTCCCAATTTATGGAGGATTTAGAATTGGATTCACATTTTTCGGTTTCACAGTTGGACTCACATTATTTTGGGCTATATTGTTTTATTTACTGTATGATTTTCACTGTTCACATATTGATTTATATTATCATTATTTGTATGTATTACATTTATTTTGATTAAAACACAAGTTGGTATTAGCGCAACAGATTTGGAATTTAAAACAAAGTAATTACTATAGATGCTGCACACAAAATCAGCATTTCTCAACCTTTTAACTCCAGAGGAACCTCTAAAATACTTGCCAGGTCTCAGAGAACCCTTATCAAAACCATTTCATTGGGGGCCAATTGCAAAAAATGCCCCACACATTAGTGGTCATTACAAAGAATACAACCTCTTCAGTGGTGGTCAGAATGCCAGAGATAAAAAGATAAGTGGTGTCATGCTACTGGCCTTGGTCTTATATCTATTTAGGCACCATCAAATGAAAGATCAGTCACCCACAGCTCAAGCAAGTTCTAGCAACCATTGGAGGAACCTTAGGGTTCCACAGAACCCTGGTTGAGAATGGCTGCTCTAAATCGAGACAAAAACATAGACAAGCAATGAAACCAGAGCAGCTGTACTTTAAAGTCAATAGCTCTAATTTAAACCCTGAGAAGAAGGGCAATTTTGTTGCCCATGAAAAGAGTTGGCTGTCAGCTTATAACAAACGGGATTGCTTCCACCTATCCACCCCATCAAATGAATCATTTTTGTTGCTACTTTTTTCTACACTTCAAGTCTTCAACCAAGATCCCACGCCCCTCAATAGGTAGAGAATAACCCTGGCATAGGAGCAGCCTAACATCTGTACTGAAACTACTAAACCTACAATTTTCCATAAGCTCTAGTGTCACCTCCAACTAAGCCCTTATGTTGGTGGTGTGTGTTGTGTTCCCTTATATTGTTGCTGAGTGGAGAAGGGCCTACTTAAATTGGTGATCAATGGGAGGAAGTGGGAAGCATGTTCCTTACATTGGTGTTCAGTGGGAAGAATGTTCCATACATTGGTGGTCAGTGGGACGAATGTTCCTTACATTGGTGGCCAATAGGAAGAATGTTCCTTACATTGGTGGTCAGTGAGAAGAATGTCCCTTACATTGGTGCTAATTGGGAAGAATGTCCCTTACATTAGTGGTGAGTGGGAAGAATGTTCCCTACATTTGTGACCAATGGGAATTATGTTCCTTACATTGGTGATCCATGGGAAAAATGCTCCTTACATTGGTCAACTGTGGGAAGAATGCTCCTTACATTAGTGGTCAGTGGGAAGAATGCTCCTTATATTGACGGTCAGTGAGAAGAATGTCCCTTACATTGGTGGTCAGTGGGAAGAATGCTCCTTACATTTGTGATCAGTGGGAAGAATGTCCCTTACATTGGAGGTCAGTGGGAAGAATGTCCCTTATATTGGAGGTCAGTGGGAAGAATGTTCCTTACATTAGTGGTCAGTAGGAAGAATGCTCCTTACATTGGTGATCAGTGGGAAGAATGCTCCTTACATTGGTGGTGAGTGGGAAGAATGCTCCTTACATTGGTGATATGTGGGAAGAATATCCCTTACATTGGTGGTCAGTGGGAAGAATGTTCCTTACATTGGTGATCCGTGGGAAGAATGCCCCTTACATTGGTGGTCAGTGGGAAGAATGCCCCTTACATTGGTGGTCAGTGGAAGAATGCACCTTACATTGGGAGTCAGTGGGAAGAATGTTCCTTACATTGGAGATCAGTTGGAAGAATGTCCCTTACATTGGGGGTCAGTGGGAAGAATGTCCCTTACATTGGTGATCAGTGGAAAGAATGTCCCTTACATTGGGGGTCAGTGGGAGGAATATCCCTTACATCAGTGATCCGTGGGAAGAATGCCCCTTACATTGGGGGTCAGTGGGAAGAATGCCCCTTATATTGGATATCAGTGGGAAGATTGTCCCTTACATTGGTGGTCAGTGGGAAGAATGCCCCTTACATTGGGGGTCAGCAGAAATAATGCTCCTTACATTGGGGGTCAGTGGAAGAATGCTGCTTACATTGGGGGTCAGTGGGAAGAATGTCCCTTACATTGGGGGTCAGTGGAAGAATGCTGCTTACATTGGGGGTCAGTGCCCCCTTACATTAATGGGCACTTGTTCCACACAAGTGGTTTTGCTGAGTGATTTTGGAACTGTAGCTATACAGGCAATATCAATCCTCCTGCTCAGGGAATGCCTAGCAACATCTGGAGGAATTCTGAGACTTCACAGAACCCTGACTGTGCCTGTCTGTTTTAAACTATTTTATATTGCCTCTTAAAAATGATTTACATAAAATCTTTTTTTCCGTTTCCAATACATTTTTATTGAGTTTAAGAAAAATTGCAAAACATATCAAGTATGCATTTCATCTCTGAATTTCAAGCAACAGAAAGGAATCAGATCAAAATCCCATTAGTTGTTTCCCAGTTGTTTAGGGCCATACTGCCTATAAAACGTATGGAGGAAACAAGCCCCAGACAAGATTGACAGTCTAGTAGACATTTGGAATCATAAATACCTTTAGAGTCCTTTAGGGTGATTGTGATCCACAGTTTGGAGGTCAAAAAAGGAGGAAGTGCAGGTGAGGAGAAAAGAAGGATGGGATAAAGCTGTCCATACTGCCCCGAACTACATCACTGACCTAATATCCAAGTACCGCCCAACACACACACTCCACTCCTACAAGACCTCCTTCTCTCTACTTCCCTGGTCTCCTCCTCCCATGCCCGCCTCCAGGACTTCTCCAGGGTGTCACCCATCCTCTGGAACTCCCTGCCCCAACCCATCAGATTATCACCTACTCTCCTCTCCTTTAGGCACACCCTGAAAACCCATCTCTTCAGGGAAGCCTACCCCACCCCCTGCTAACTTGCCGACCTCCTCCACTCTTCCTACCACCCCATCCCCCACAGCTATCTCCTCCTGTACCACCATCCCCTCCCTCCTAGATTGTAAGCTCCAAGGAGCAGGGCCCTCGATCCCCTCATGTTCTGCATTGTATTGGTATTGTTCTGTCACATGTTCTGTCCCCCTTTGTAATGTACAGCGCTGAGCAAACTATTGGCGCTTTATAAATACTGTATAATAATAATAATAATAAAGAGTAAAACTGGCTATAGATGGGTAGAATTTAGAATTAAAAATTCTTAGGAAAAGAATGTTCTTGGAAAATTTGTTCATTTTTCTAATCATTAGTGGGGTCAAATCAATCGAAGAAAATTCTAAGGCGCAGGATGGATTTTTTTTTCTGGAAGGAACAAATTTCTAAAATTGTATGTAGTTTTCATTTGTTAAAGGCTGTTCATTCCAAAATCAAATGTTTAAAGCAAATTAAATCTTTCGAATGACATTCGAATGTTCTGAGAATTGTCGTGTGAATATTCCTAAGAATTTTGTTCGAAATTCTATCCATCTATGACCTTAAAACGGAGCTCCACCCAAAAGTGGAAGCTCCGTTTATCTTCCTCCTCCCCCCACTGCTGACATATTTGTCACCTTTTGGGGAGGAGGAGGGAGAGGGTATCTGGTTTTGACAAGTAACCGCTCCCACCTCCGGCTCAGTTTGCAACAGCAAACTAAATCGGAAGTTCGATTTCCACCACTTTCCCCCCACAGTCCCCTGGGACACTTCACAGATCCCAAAGGACTGCGGCACATTGACAAAGCACAGCGCACTTTGTGCATGTGCATAGGAGACTATCTGTGAAGCCGCAAGGCTTCACTGCTGGATTCCCTTAGTCAAGATGGCGGCACCAGCACCTGATAGCCGATTATAGAATCGACTCGGGGTGAGGACACGGCAGGATCCCTGGACAGCTAAGTGCCTTAATATTAAAAGTCAGCAGCTACAGGATGTGTAGCTGCTGACTTTTAATTTTTGGTAGGGAGGGAGGGCAGGGGCCGGAACTCCGCTTTAAGTATGGAGAAGGGAATGAGAGGGGGATGTGACAAACGCCGGCCAGACCACTGTCCTCTTTCACCAGCTTGTGTCAAATGGCTGGTCAACCTCACACCGTGCTGTCACTGATACACAACAATGACACTCTCAGCTTCACCCTGCGAAAAGATTTTCCAGCTTGCAGGACCACAATCTGAGTGCCAACAGACTTAAATGCCACAGATCACATTTTCTATAGATATTAATATCTTTGAAAACCTACATGTTACAGTCTGCTAACCTGCATATTATTGTCCAGTGTGAAAGTAACTTTTGAATGGACATAAATTTACTATATTGTCAAAAGTATTGGGCCAGCCCTCCAAATCATTGGATTCAGGTGTTCCAATCCCCTCCATATCATGTTATGCAGGTGTTCCAATCCCCTCCATGGACACAGGTGTATACAATCAAGCCCCTAGGCATGCAGACGGCTTCTACAAATATTTGTGAAAGAATGGGTCGCTCTCAGGAGCTCAGTGACTCCAAGCGTGGTCCCGTGATAGGTGGCCACCTGTGCAATAAGTCCATCCGTGACATTTCCTGGCTACTAAATATTCCACACTCAACTGTTAGTGGGATTATAACAAAGTGGAAGCCACTGGGAACAACAGCCACTCAGCCACCAAGTGGTAGGCCACGTCACATGACAGGGCGGGGTCAGCGCATGCTGAAGCGCACAGTGCGCAGAAGTCACCAACTGTCTGCAGAGTCCATAGCTAAAGACCTCCAAACTTGGTGTGGCCTTCAGATGAGCCCAACAACAGTGCGTAGAGAGCTTCATGGAATGGGTTTCCATGGCCGAGCAGCTGCATCCAAGCCTTCCATCACCAAGTGCAACGCAAAGCGCCGGATGCCGTGGTGTAAAGCACGCCACCACTGGACTCTAGAGCATGGAGACGTGTTCTCTGGAGTGACCAATCACCCTTCTCTATCTGGCAATCCGATGGACATGTCTGGGTTTGGCAGTTGCCAGGAGAACGGTACTTGCCTGACTGCATTGTGCCAAGTGTAAAGTTTGGTGGAGGGGAGATTATGGTGTGGGGTTGTTTTTCAGGAGTTGGGCTTGGCCCCCTAGTTCCAGTGAAGGGAACTCTTAAGGTGACATTTGGGACAATTTCATGATCCCAACTTTGTGGGAAGAGTTTGGGGATGGCCCCTTCCTGTTCCAACATGACTGCGCACCAGTGCACAAAGCAAGGTCCATAAAGACATGGAGGAGTCAGTTTGGGGTGGAGGAACTTGACTGTCCTGCACAGAGTCCTGACCTCAACCCCATAGAACACCTTTGGGATGAATTAGAGCAGAGACTGCAAGCCAGGCCTCCTCCCCCGACATCAGTGCTGGACCTGACAAATGTGCTTCTGGAAGAATGGTCAAACCTTCCCATAGACACCCTCCTAAACATTGTGGACGGCCTTCCCAGAAGAGTTGAAGCTGTTATAGCTGCAAAGGGCGGGGCCAACTCAATATTGAACCCTACGGACTAAGACTGGGGGGCCATTAAAGGTCATGTGCGTGGAAAGGCCGGCGGCCCAATACTTTTGGCAATATAGTGTATATGGGGTGTTAGATGTCTACTTTACCTAGGAGGGATAATGTGTCCCGTTGGCTCCCCATACCCTCTAATATCGGGGTGTTTTGATTTAAAATGCTGCTCATTAATGGCTATAAGTAAATATATTATTATTCTTTCTGTACTGTTATTATTTCAGAAGTTATGAAATACACTGTGGTGTTGGGTTCTTTGCTAACAACCATCCAGGCAGGGATGTGGATTCAGCCTGTTCACTGAGCTATTTAGGACTGATAAGGAGTTTGAGACCAGGATGGTAAGATTCTAATTACTCAAGAGTTTGTGAATTGCGTATTGGTCAGTAGGTTTGAGGGGGCTACGTGTTATCTCACAATGGACTGATAACAATGTCCTGTTATAAATTTCTTGCTAGAGCCTTCCGTTAGTTACAGCTTGCAAATGGCTGTTTGTTGTTGGTACGCATATATTGGTATGGTATATATTGCAGAATGTTTATGGCTAAACCTAAGTTTTTTGGGGTTTTTTAGGAGTCCAGACCCATAGCCCCTTGTTTACTCAAGCTGATCACCTATGGAGATGCACTTTTGGAATTATAGCTATGTTCTAGAATGGGAGGGGGGTTAGAGCTTCTCTGTTTCAAAACAGAAAAATAAAATAACAAATAAGATGTCATGGCTGACTTTTTTTTGGGGTGCTGAACAACATGGTTGCCTGTTTGGGTCACGGGGGAGACGTCCTGGTTTCTTGGGCATTCCCTCCAAAATGAAAGTGTTATAGACTGGTTCGATTTTCACGTTGAATTGCTGAATGGGCATATTGAGGCCATGGGTTCCACCCCTTAAGGAATTTTTTAAGGAACATGTCTATGCATTGCCTAACTTCAGTGAAGTATACAAATGTTTTCTTCCAGGCTCTAGCAATGGTTTGGCTACTAGCAGTACAAAGGTAGTCAGTTTAAATTGGGATTTGCTAAGGAAGGGATGTTTTTAGGTGGTGAAATGCAGCCCAACCCAACTCCAACCAACATGTTTTGGAAAGGTGTGGAAAAGAGTGAGGACACTTGCGTTTGACCCTATTGGGGAGATTTCCTCTTACTTCATGTCTCATTTACGGAGATGCACAGGATGTGGAGGGAACTTTCTACAATGGAGAGAGAGACAGAAACAAATGAGTCACACAATGGCTCTAGCTGGGCAGCTCTATAACATGAAAGAGCCTCAAAAGGTGCAAGATACATAAAGGTGCAAGGAAAATAAGAGCACCACAACAAATGTTTAGGTCCTAAACCTTTTATTTTATCAAACTTTTATTTTATCATAAAAGTTTGACTTTGGAAGGAAGAGTCCAACCAGGGGAGGACTGACAACTCATGGGGCCCCCGGGTAATAGGGGATCATGGGGCCCCTGTGTCCTTGCCCACACCCAAAAAAGCCTATGAAAAAGGTACCAGGGGCATCTCATGGGGCCCCCTACTGACCCCGGGCCCTCGGGGAGTGCCCAAGTGCTCGAATGGTCAGTCCTCCCCTGAGTCCAACACAATGTGGGGTGCAGGGCGTCGAGCTCAGGCATGTCCCCTGATTGCAAAAGAGTGCTACATGTCAACCTAACTCCGTCAATGGAGCTTTGGCCATGGCCATTAGGCGGACGTGTAGTAATCTCTTGGTACACTCTAGTGACAGACTACCTCATGGGCTGCTTGTACTTTTGCTTAGCATTGTGCAGATGGTGAGATGGAGCCACACCCTCTGATTGGTCAAAAGCAAATTACATTTGACTTGTGCTGGCCCCTCCCATGCCTCTTGTCCAGCAGCTCACAAAAGTAGAGTTGCTTGGACTTGCAGAGTGGAACTGCCCTGGCCAGAGATGAGTGTGTGCCTTCAAATGATGGGGGGGGGGGGGCTATGCTTGAGATAAGGATTTGTAGTGGGGGGTTATTTTCTGGCCTCCCCCTGATTGGCTGTGCTTGGCTTAAAAAGCATTGGGGACACTTTCTTTCATCTAAGACACTGCCCCCTCTGACACACTATGGCATTGCGACAACACACGTTGCAGTGCGTAAACATGTGTTGCGCCACCAAAGAATGGTGGCGCAACATTTCTTGGCACATCTGTTGCAAGGTGTGTCGGGGGCCATATGGAAAGAATTGCCGTGCATCAAATGGACACATGTACTGTGCTTTACAGTACAGCATGCAGTGATGCTGGGGGTGGAGGGGGGGGGGGCAGGTTTGTAGATTTACTTTAAAAGCACACGGTCAGACATGTCACAAAAAAAAAAAATCTGACTTTAAAATCTGAAGGGCGCCACTGTCAGAGCTCAGCTCCTGGTTGTCTTGAAATCAAGGAATCTTGCGAACGCAGATACTATTCTACGCACGCACGCTGCATTTCTAGATATGACAAAAATGTTATTATGAGACTCGCAGCGCTGAAAGGAAAGGCGCTTCTTAGGAAACAAAAATGACAGCTTTGTTTTCAAATAAAAAGAAAAGAAAATCGTTTTCAGATGCGATCGGCCTCTGATATCTCCCGAACAATTATTGTGAAAAACGCCTTGTTTATTCTCCTTTTAATTTCTGGACAGGTAGCGTGATAATTAGGCCCATCGCTCGCCCGTTGCGCGGCTAATGTTTCCTCACCTGTCTTGCGGGCCTCCGTCTGCGGCCTGTGATCTTCCCGTTCGGAACATTCTCAGAGAGAAAGAAAAAAAAAAAGTGAAAATTTGTGGCAGCTTTGTCAGCACAGATTAAGCCTGAGGAAAAAGGATCGCTGACCCAGAAACACGAACGTGTCGGGCGAGAGAGAAGCGGTGGGGAGATGACAGCTTTGTAGGAAAAAATATATATATATTCTTCTTTCTATCAAATATTGGGGTGGGAAAAGTCGCAGCATTAAAGCAGAGGGAAAAGGGGGGGGTGTCACCGGACTTAGAGGGGTCGTTGACTTTTCCGTTCCTGTTGCAAATCAGATCTGCATTTCGGTGCCGTAATTCCGCCTGGCAGGGCCTGGAAGAAGGTGTCGCCTTTGGTTAAGTCTTTAGCGAGAGGCGTGAAAAACGGACTCGGCGGAGTTAGTCGTCGATTTAGATGATATACAGGGGGAGAATCATAGAGGATAAAAATTGAATCTACTTAAAGTGCACCTATGATTAATATGGTGGAGGGCAGCCGTACTGAATTATTGTTACAGGGGTCATCTTCCAGGACTATTTGCCTCTAAAGTCATGCAATTTACAAAAAGAAAGTCACCTCTAATAAAAATGACACTGTTGGTTGACCCTGTAAATAGTAACCTACAGTCAGGTCCATAAATATTGGGACATCGACAGAATTCTAACATTTTTGGCTCTATACACCACCACAATGGATTTGAAATGAAATGAACAAGATGTGCTTTAACTGCAGACTGTCAGCTTTCATTTGAGGGCATTTGCATCGAAATCAGGTGAACGGTGTAGGAATTACAACAGTTTGCATATGTTCCTCCCACTTGTTAAGGGACCAAAAGTAATGGGACAATTGGCTTCTCAGCTGTTCCATGGCCAGGTGTGTGTTATTCCCTCATTATCCCAATTACAATGAGCAGATAAAAGGTCCAGAGTTCATTTCAAGTGTGCTATTTGCATTTGGAATCTGTTGCTGTCAACTCTCAAGATGAGATCCAAAGAGCTGTCACTATCAGTGAAGCCATCATTAGGCTGAAAAAACAAAACAAACCCATCAGAGAGATAGCAAAAACATTAGGCGTGGCCAAAACAACTGTTTGGAACATTCTTAAAAAGAAAGAACGCACCGGTGAGCTCAGCAACACCAAAAGACCCGGAAGACCACGGAAAACAACTGTGGTGGATGACCGAAGAATTCTTTCCCTGGTGAAGAAAACACCCTTCACAACAGTTGGCCAGATCAAGAACACTCTCCAGGAGGTAGGTGTATGTGTGTCAAAGTCACCAATCAAGAGAAGACTTCACCAGAGTGAATACAGAGGGTTCACCACAAGATGGAAACCATTGGTGAGCCTCAAACACAGGAAGGCCAGATTAGAGTTTGCCAAACGACATGTAAAAAAGCCTTCACAGTTCTGGAACAACATCCTATGGACAGATGAGACCGACATCAACTTGTACCAGAGTGATGGGAAGAGAAGAGTATGGAGAAGGAACTGCTCATGATCCTAAGCATACCACCTCATCAGTGAAGCATGGTGGTGGTAGTGTCATGGCGTGGGCATGTATGGCTGCCAATGGAACTGCTTCTCTTGTATTTATTGATGATGTGACTGCTGACAGAAGTAGCCGGATGAATTGTGAAGTGTTTCGGGAATATTATCTGCTCATATTCAGCCAAATGCTTCACAACTCATTGGACGCCGCTTCACAGTGCAGATGGACAATGACCCAAAGCAGACTGCAAAAGCAACCAAAGAGTTTTTTAAGGGAAAGAAGTGGAATGTTCTGCAATGGCCAAGTCAATCACCTGACCTGAATCCGATTGAGCATGCATTTCACTTGCTGAAGACAAAACCGAAGGGAAAATGCCCCAAGAACAAGCAGGAACTGAAGACAGTTGCAGTAGAGGCCTGGCAGAGCATCACCAGGGATGACACCCAGCGTCTGGTGATGTCTATGCGTTCCACACTTCAGGCTGTCATTGACTGCAAAGGATTTGCAACCAAGTATTAAAAAGTGAAAGTTTGATTTATGATTATTATTCTGTCCCATTACTTTTGGTCCCTTAAGAAATGGGAGGCACATATGCAAACTGTTGTAATTCCTACACCGTTCACCTGATTTGGATGTAAATACCCTCAAATTAATCTTGTTTGTTTCATTTCAAATCCATTGTGGTGGTGTATAGAGCCAAAAATGTTAGAATTGTGTCGATGTCCCAATATTTATGGACCTGACTGTATATTCCAACTCCAAGCAAGGTTTATTTTACATTTTAGTTTTACATAATGGAGAAGGGTTAGAACCTCTGTAATGTTCTAACCCTTCCCCAATTATATAAAATGTTTTCAGTTCATATCTTCAATTCATATTTAAAAAATGTATATAAGTGTCTGTCCATCAATACTGCATGTCATGTTTTTTCTGTGTGAATGGGGCTGTTAGGGATCTGGGTATGACCAGAAATGTGTGGGGACACAGGTGTAGTCAGGGCTGGAGAGGTGGAATGGTCAGGCAGGTCGTTTGGTACTGTTAAGCACCGCCTGGCGGCGTCTCTAGCAGCCCACAGCACGGGGCTCCTCAGGGCGCGGGGTCTAAGTCCCAATCTGCTAATTCACCAGGGCCCCTGATGGTGGGGATGGACTTGGAGCAGACTGAGACCAGGTCGTGACCCCTGAGTATATCCGGCAATGGTAGAGAGCGTCGTTAGAGGTGTGCGAGGAAAGAAGCCTGACGTGAAGAGGATGGCAGACCTGGTTACAGGGACAGAATCGTAAGGGATGGATGGATCATCTGGGTAGCGTAAGGCGTAGTCAGGCAGGCCAGGTCAGCAACGTGTGGGCAGCGAGGTACCGGAGGAGCAGGCAGAGAATGGTCAGGGTCACAAGCCGGGTTCAGTAACTCACGGGCAGCGCGGTACAGAGGATCAGGCAGAAAGATGGTCAGGCAAGCCAGGGGTTAAACAGGAGACGGTCAGCAGGGTCAGGAACAATGCAGAGGTCGGCAACAGAAGATTCACAGGATACCAGGTACAGGGGCTCATGGGAAACAAACACCAAGGCACTGATTGCAGGCCTGGTCCCGCTTAAATAGACCTCCTGCAATCAGCCTCAGGTGATGGCTTGATTGCAGGAGTGAGATTCTGGCTACTGAGAGCACCCGCTGGCCAGCCTTGGTACTGCAGCCCACAAGGCAGGTGAGTCCCACCATCATTGGCGAGTCCATTCCTGACAGGGGCAAAAGCAAATGTTCTCAGGCTAAGTTCTCTGCAATTCGAATGTGCAAATGCAGAAAATACTGGAATCTATCTGTCCTTAAATTTGCAGAGATCCTCCTGCGCTCCACAGAACCTAGTGACCAAAGAGTTAGCTGCTACCACCTATTCTCTATACCGCAAGATATGTGTAAACAAAATTATATAATATGGTGAAGCGCTCAACTTAAGAAGTGAAAATTATCTCATACCCAAATCAATGTGCAAACTGAATAATCAATATAAATAAAATAACTAGTGCAATATCCCATATATGAATTATACGTCCCTGGTGGTATAGTGATAAACAACTAATACTTTTTAAACTGTGCAAAGTGATACATATAAACAGAAATCATTAAATAAAATATAAATACAAAAATCAATTGTGATGCCACACTGTGCAAAATACTAAAAGTGTTCAAATGACATCACTCCATGCTGCAATGTGCTCTTCGTGAAAAAATCTTGACGTGACTCCCCTCAATGATAGCCAAAATGCCCCCTCACCTTCCACATTCGACCCTTGCGGGTCACAAAGCTTTATATATATATGTATAATATATCTCTGCCAGGTGTTTTTCTCCTCCACTGCCTCCACCGACCCAATCAAGATCCTCCTCCAGACACTGGGTTCCACTCAAATAACTCCCCTCATAATACGGACTCAGACACAGGGCGCATATGCAAGAAAAAACAGACCTCCATAGTGCAACACTGTTTTAATGCACTCAGAGATATGTATAGAAAATGTACTCACATCTCCACTAACAGAGAGAAGCAGTTCCCCATGTGCTATGGGTATATTCAGGTGTACAAAGATGGCGTCCGGACCCGGAACCGGAAGTACGTCACCCCTATGACCGGAAATACGTCGACGCGTTGCGCCACGATCACGTGGCTTCTTCAGGATGCCGCATTGGATGGCTATCTGTCCTTAGCTCTGGCATGCAGGCAAGGAGGGTGTGCTTAGCTGAGCAATCCCCTCCTAAAGACTCCTGGGATGCATAACATTGTTTGCCTAGGCCAGATACCAGGAAGTAACTAATGCAATGTAAAGAAAAAATGTAAAACAAGTAAATATGAGATACTTTCCTATCTGTGTACTAATGCTAGCAGCATGAGGAATACAAATAGTCAATGCTGATTGAGAGAGTGAAGTTCCGCTTTAAATTTGTACCATTTTTCATTGTACAAACTGGGCTTTGGAATGGCGATCAGTCAGTTTTCTGATGCCGGGAAGAGCAGTTCTCTGTGCGGGGACATTGGAGACAAGCTGGAAATCAGTAAGACTTGGAGGGAATGAACTGTCCTCTCAGTGCCAGCTGAGTGCCATTTGATGAGCATCCTCCAGCCAACAACCATTCCCTAGAACATGTGCTGTGATGATTGCAGTCAGGGAACGCTCGCCAAACACATCATCGCTAGAAACGTCTCTCATTTCTGCCCTGAAAGATATCAGGAAATTGTTGAGTACAAGGAACATGACCCTTCAAAGTTTCCCTTTCAGTTTTTGTCTTCCATGTCCCCAAATACACACTGGCAGAATTTTTCAGTGTCTGTAATCTAGACTTCATAGGTAATATTTTCTGGCACTGTTTCTTTACTTTTGCTCTTCAGGGGTGGGGCTTGGTGTAAGATAGGTGGGGTCTGCCTGTTGGCAGGTTTGTATTGGATGAAATATGCAATGGGAAATTTACCAAGAGAGGTGCAGAGGCAAGAACCGCAGAATGAGATTATTGGTAGTGATGGGCTTGATGTTCAAGCTCAGCGAACACACGAAGGTAAGGGCGTTCAGCAGGCTATTCGCCAGCTGCACCCCACAATGCACTGTGCTCTGATTGGGCGGAGCTAACGGTGACGACACTGCTAGCTTCACCCAAGCATTGCACCTGACCTACAGTATGTCAGATAGCGGCGAGTGCTTGACGGGTGCGGACAGGTCGGCGGGCGGCAGGTTTTTTTTATTTTGGTGAGTCAGCATTGTTGTGACATCGCTAGATGCTGTGATTGACGATGGATTACAACGATGGAACCATTTTTCCATTTTTTTTTTTAATTAAATAAAGGACTTGTCAAAAAGTGTTGTGTTTTTATTCACATTTTACACTATTTTGATGAATGGGTAACAGTACCATGTACCCCATGCTCATTCACAAGGGGGGGGGAGGGATTTGGGGGTTCCCTTGTTAGAGGGGGCCATCAGATTCTGATGTCACCCCCACAGACCCCTACAACCACAGCCCAGGGCAGTGGGGAAGAGGCCATTGTCCCCATCAACATGGGGACAAGGTGCTTTGGGGGGTGCCCCTACCCCAAAGCACCCCCCTATGTTGAGGGCATGTGGTCTGGTACAAGCTCCCCTCCCCCTTTCCTGGCCTTTCAGGCCTGTGCTCAGATCAAGGGTCTGTTAGGAACTCCCTCTCCCCCCCATTTTTGGGGAGTGGGGTTCTCCTTAAAATTCCTACCAGGCCTAAAGAGCAGTGGACATGTGTTCTCTGGAGTGACCAATCACACTTCTCTGTCTGGCAATCCGATGGACATGTCTAGGTTTGGCGGATGCCAGGAGAACAATACTTGCCTGACTGCATTGTGCCAAGTGTAACGTTTGGTGGAGGGGGGTTTATGGTGTGGGGTTATTTTTCAGGGGTTGGTCTTGGCCCCCTAGTTCCAGTGAAGTGAACTCTTAAGATGTCAGCATACCAAGATATTTTGAACAATTTCATGGTCCCAACTTTGTTGGAAGAGTTTGGAGATGGCCCCTTCCTGTTCCAACATGACTGCGCACCAGTGCACAAAGCAAGGTCCTTAAAGACATGGATGAGTGAGTTTGGGGTAGAGAAACTTGACTGTCCTGCACAGAGTCCTGACCTCAACCCCACAGAACACCTTTGGGATAAATTAAAGCGGAGACTGCGAACCAGGCCTCCTCCCCCGACATCAGTGCCTGACCTGACAAATGTGCTTCTGGAAGAATGGTCCAACCTTCCCATAGACACCCTCCTAAACCTTGTGGACGGCCTTCCCAGAAAAGTTGAAGCTGTTATAGCTGCAAAGGGCGGGCCAACTCAATATTGAACCCTACGGACGAAGACTTGGGGGCCATTAAAGTTCATGGCAGGCTTCCCAATACTTTTGGCAATATATTGTACTTCTTTACCTCGGCATGTGGAACAGGTGGAGAGCCAGGAGAGGTTCCACTTTAAGGCCTCCTCTCCCACTCCTGCTAAGGAATTGGCACTTTTGGGGAGTGGGTACCTGATTTTGACAGGTACCTGCTCCCACTTCAGCTCCAACCACCTAGGCGATCGGAAGCAGAAGTTCTCCCCCCCTCCACGTGACAGGTCCCAGAAGAGTGCGGGACCATTCACAGTGCACAGTTAAGATGTCGGCACCAAGGACTGGACACGATCCCCGGCATCCCCCACATCACTGGATCCTAGTACAGGTAAGTGTCTGATTATTGCAAGTCAGCAGCTGACTTTTAATTTTCAGAAAACCAACTGGAGCTCCGATTTAAATCTGGAACCCATGGGCAGCCCAGTTGGCAAAGTGCACTGCCTACAGAAAGTTTCTTAATTTCATAGTTGCCCTTTTGTGACAAACTTGTATGCCTTAAGAAACCTAATGGGAGGACACAAGAGTAGTTGCTGGGGGGAGGGGGGGCACAGTTCTTAGAAGAATTGAGAGCTTAAGGGAGCCTTTCTCTGGTTATACCCTGTGCTGTGTAGGAACGGAAGTTCTGTGTGCTAAACCTGATAAAACTGTACTGTATCAACCTACCTTACTGCCCTAATGTTCTATATATTTCATTCTATTGGATGAAGATACGCCAATGTGCCTTCTTGGATCACCCTTGTTCCAGAATTCCTGCCCTTTACAAGTAGACTCTTGGGGATCAGTTCCTGTAATTGGTGGGGTGTTCAGAGTCGTGGGAACCTCGGAAAGATGAGTATTTGCTGTATTGTTTCCCAGGAGCGTATTTTCAAAATAATGGGTCAGTGTTCAGTACACTTGTTATTCCACAATTTTGTATCTAATAAACACATATAGATCAGCCAGTAGAGGGAGCTCTCAATAGTTCTGTGCTACTACTCTCTATTATATCAGATATTGGCCACATAAGGAGTGCATTATTTACAGATAGTCAGCCTGGCATTGTCAGAGCAATAAAGCACAACCATTGTGTAGTTCTGCAAAACAGAAAGTAGGGTATGAATATGCACACTTTATGGTCCTGGATCTCTGGGCACTGTTAACCCCATTCACTGATCACATTTCATCCTCTTTGTGGGTGGACATGGCTAAATGATGACCACACTCTTTTACTGGTTGGTCCTGCCCAGTTCCTGATTCCAATTATGGTTGGGGGGGGGGGTGTCAGGGCAGGAACGATGGAATGGGCAGGCAGGCCTATGGTAAGGTCACGCAGCGACTGACGACAGCCACTACCCACAGACCAGAGTCCCTCAGGGCGCGGAGTCTAAGCCCCAGGCTGCCCTTCACCAGGGCCCCTGATGGTGGGGATGGACTTGACACAGCCTGAGACCTGGTCATGGCCCCCGAGTAATCCCATCTGCGGTAATGACTGCCGCCAATGGTGTACAGCTGGTGGGAGCTAGATGGGAAAACGTGTAGCGTGGTCAGACAGGCCAGGTCTATAACAACGGAGCAGACAGTACAAGACGGTAGGCAAAGAATACTCAGGTCACGGGCCGGGTTCAGCAACGGGAGGTCAGGTAAAGGGTTAAAGCAGAGAATAGTCTTGTCCAAGCCGAGTCGGTTACCAGGAGAGCAATGAGAACAGAACAAGAGCTTGCTGCAAGGGAACATACAGGACACGAATGCAAAGAGCAAGTGCAGACAACAGGCTTAAATGTGATCAACCACACCCCTCTAGGGGATGGACCGCAGAGGCCTGAAAGCATAAAAGGCTCCCACCATGCTTTGCAGAAACCTAAGATGGATGCCAGCACATGGAGCAGCATAACCTCTGGGGAAAGGTAGGACCTTGACTGGGAGGGGGGGGGGGGTAGGGTACACATCAAGTCCACTTTAGGTGTTAGAATGAAGAAAAAAAGGAACTGGAAAACAGTAACCAGCCTATCTCAAATGTAGGACTACATAAGCACAGCATAAGAGATCAGACAAAATCCCCTAAAACATCAATTGTATTATACAAATCTATATAAAAAATATATTCAAAACAGCATAAAGCACCCCATACATAGTGGGGGCAGAAAGCTTTCCTAGTAAATCTGATTAGCTCTAGAACCTGGCTCAATCACATGTAGAGAGCAGAATGGTGAGAGTCCAATATGGATACATTGTATTCTTCCAGTGCATAATGGTCAACGTGTTTCGCCAATATTTTGCTTCTTCAGGACAGCAACATATTTATCCTAATACAAAATTACAACAATAATATAAAAATTACCATCTACAAAAAATATGCATGCTCACACAGTCTGATCTATATGGTAGGGCACCGAGTCCCAGGGTGGGCACAGGGGCGTCAGGGACCCAACAACCCCGCCAAGCAGAGAAGGAGGCGGCCAGGACAAAAATCTAAATGTGTAAACACAAGAAGAATGTATATCACAAAAGACTAATAATATAGGAGGGTGCTAAATAACATAGGATATGCTAACCACCTACTAGACAAGATGTAACCATATGGGCCCGACGGTCGAAGAGTGGATAAAACCCAGGAAAAGGGAGGCCATAATATATCCAGCATGTATAACACAGTGCTTAAATGGGCCTAAGATACAAAGAGCTACTACAAGTATCTCCAACCATTATATGGCTCCACAAAGAACTAAAAAACGTTAATACTCCTGTACTTGGGGAGTGGGCCCGAAAAAATATCAGTAGGCTGCAATCATATCCTGGCTCTCATAGGATGCTCTCGCCTTGCTGCCCTCATGAGACTATGGAAGTCTAAGGACACGCCGGCCTAGTGCATTATCCTTAAAACATGACTTTTTTGTGTAGAAAAGGTAAGTATTATCCATATGGAAGAAAAATATATTTGAAATATATTTGAAAAATATTCTTCCCAAATATATTGACATATATTTGAAATGCTACAATTTTGGTCATATTCAATATATTTAAAAAAAAAAAAAAATACATAAATATATATATATATATATATATATATATATATATATAGTTTGCTGAAATGCATTTTTATTATAAAATATATGAAAATTATTTTTAAACATACATTTTCAAATATACTGTATGCCTTTAAAAATAAATGTAATCTACATTTTTTTTAATGCATTTTCAAATATATGTAAAAATATATGTTGAAATGACTTTTTTATATGTTAAAAAAAATCTGAAGAATATATTTAAAAAATATATATTTTTAAAAAATGTTCATATATTTTGTAACATACAAAAAAACGCATTTCAACATACAGTATATATAATCTATCTATCTATCTATCTATCTATCTATCTATCTATCTATCTATCTATCTCACACTCCGCTCCTCACACTCCGCTCCTCACACTCCGCTCCTCACAAGACCTCCTCCTCCCATGCCCGCCTCCAGGACTTCTCCAGGGTGTCACCCATCCTCTGGAACTCCCTGCCCCAACCCATCAGATTATCACCTACTCTCCTCTCCTTTGGGCGCACCCTGAAAACCCATCTCTTCAGGGAAGCCTACCCCACCCCCTGCTAACTTGCCGACCTCCACTCTTCCTACCACTCCATCCCCCACAGCTATCTCCTCCTGTGCCACCATCCCTTCCCTCCTAGATTGTAAGCTCCAAAGAGCAGGGCCCTCGATCCCCTCATGTTTTGCATTGTATTGGTATTGTTCTGTCACATGTTCTGTCCCCCTTTGTAATGTACAGCGCTGAGCGAACTATTGGAGCTTTATAAATACTGTATAATAATAATAATAATAATAATATCTATCTATTTAAAAATATATAATTTTAAATATATCGAATATGGCCAAAATTGTAATATTTCAAATATATGTCAAAATATTTGGGAAGAATATTTTTAAAATATATTTAAAATATATTTTTCTTCCACGTGGGAAGGTTTTGAAACATGAAAACAGTGATAACATTACTTACATAAAGCCATTAATTATTATTATTATTATACAGGATTTATATAGCATCAACAGTTTGCGCAGCGCTGTACAATATAAGGGGGGCGGTACAATTACAATACATTCCAGTACAGAAGGAATATGAAGGCCTGGATCGTGGAGCTTACAATCTAAAGGTAGGGGGGAGGTAATTCTTACTTGCTTATTTACAAAACTATAAAAAACACTTTCCGTTCCTTTTAAGCACAGTTATAATAATTCTAGATAGCAGCTGGCTAGTTGAGTTGCTGCTTTGCCTCTGGTTGCTCTTTAGGTGAATACTTTCGTCCCTTGTACATAAATGATGTAACATCCTCCTCCTCTCTCCATGATCCGTATTGCATGTCATTGTGTGTGGAACAATGCACACGTGTTCTTTGAAATGCTGTTATTGAAGGACCAGAGACTCCGACAAGAAAGCGGCGGAGCTGACTCTGACAGAATGACTGACACTTGACATATGGCAATTACAAAACTGCCGCTTTGGGGGAATTTAGCTGAATAAAAGCGTGCTGGGAAGGGGAGCGCGCTGTAACAATGAGCGATCTGTCTGTTGGAAGAGGATAAGCACAGCGGTTTGTGAAGCCACTTAAGGCTCGGAAGTTTTGAGGTTGTAGTTTGTGGAGTATAAATGGGCCCTCGTGGTTTTTGGGCCTTATAGGAGCTTTTGTATCCTGCTATGAACCTTGTTACAGTGCTGCTATTGTGAGTAGCATCAACACCTTTGGGATGAATTGGAATGCCAATTGCGGGCTGGGTCTTCTCGTCCAACATCAGTACTTCAACTCGCAAATGCTCTTTTGGCTGAATGGGCAGAAATCCATAGAGTAAGGAAGCCTGGTCAGCAGAGGAATGCAGGCACATGTGCGTGCGACCCTTCACATAGGGCTTTGGTCAGGAGCCCACCTCTACATATAGGTGCAGGTGTACGTGTTTGTACTTCACGGTATGTTTACACATGCCTGGAGATCACAGTACTGAGGCCAAATATTAAACAATTCCTCTCCTAAACTCCTTGCTGTATGGTACCCAACTGTACCTGTACTGATCTGACCTCTGTAGAGGTGAAAAAGGTCAATTGACCCAGCTTCATTCCTGACTTAGTCTTCTGGATTGCCCGTGCTACTACTGTGATCTCCTGCTGTTGACCTTGGCTTTATTCCTGAACTACGTCTCTGCCTGATGAGGTCATAGCACACCTCCTGCATATTGCTGAACCAAATATCACTTGTCTAACTACGCTTCTGTCTGCTGAGGTTGTACCTCACCTCACGTATGTTTCTGAACCAACCATAGCTTGTTTGACTGCTCTTCTGCCTGTTGATGTTGTACCACACCTCCCACACATTGCTGAACCAACCATGGCTTGCTTGACTATGCTTCTGCCTGCTCAGGTTGTACCACACCTCCCACACATTGCTGAACCAACCATGGCTTGCTTAACTATGCTTCCGCCTGTTCAGGTTGTACCACACCTCCCACACATTGCTGAACCAACCATGGCTTGCTTGACTATGCTTCCGCCTGTTCAGGTTGTACCACACCTCCCGCACATTGCTGAACCAACCATGGCTTGCTTGACTATGCTTCCGCCTGTTCAGGTTGTACCACACCTCCCACACATTGCTGAACTAACCATGGCATGCTTGACTACACTTTTGCCTGCTCAAGTTGTACCACACCTCCCACCATTGCCGAACCAACCATGGCTTGCTTGACTACTCTTCCGCCTGCTCAAGTTGTACCACACCTCCCACACATTGCTGAAACAACCTTGGCTTGCTTGACTACTCTTCCGCCTGCTCAAGTTGTACCACACCTCCCACACATTGCCGAACCAACTATGGCTTGCTTGACTACTCTTCCGCCTGCTCAAGTTGTTCCACACCTCCCTCACATTGCTGAACCAACCATGGCTTGCTTGACTATGCTTCCGCCTGCTCAGGTTGTACCACACCTCCCACACATTGCTGAACCAACCATGGCTTGCTTAACTATGCTTCCGCCTGCCCAGGTTGTACCACACCTCCCACACATTGCTGAACTAACCATGGCTTGCTTGACTACACTTTTGCCTGCTGAGGTTATGCCACACTTCCTGCACATTGCTGTAAAACAACCTTCTGTTGTTGTACCACACATCCCACATATTGCCGAACCCACCATGGCTTGCTTGACTACTCTTACGCCTGCTCAAGTTGTACCACACCTCCCACACATTGCCGAACCAACTATGGCTTGCTTGACTACTCTTCCGCCTGCTCAAGTTGTTCCACACCTCCCTCACATTGCTGAACCAACCATGGCTTGCTTGACTACGCTTCCCCCTGCTCAAGTTGTACCACACCTCCCACACATTGCTGAACCAACCATGGCTTGCTTGACTACGCTTCCCCCTGCTCGGGTTGTACCACACCTCCCACACATTGCTGAAATAACCATGGCTTGCTTGACTACACTTCTGCCTGCTGAGATTGTGCCACACTTCCTGCACATTGCTGTAAAACAACCTTCTGTTGTTGTATCACACCTCCCACACATTGCCGAACCAACTATGGCTTGCTTGACTACTCTTCCGCCTGCTCAAGTTGTTCCACACCTCCCACACATTGCTGAACCAAGCTTGGCTTGCTTGACTACGCTTCCCCCTGCTCAAGTTGTACCACACCTCCCACACTTGCCAAACCAACTATGGCTTGCTTTGACTACTCTTCTGCCTGCTCAAGTTGTTCCACACCTCCCACACATTCCTAAACCAACCTTGGCTTGCTTGACTATGCTTCCCCCTGCTCAGGTTGTACCACACCTCCCACACATTGCCGAACCCACCATGGCTTGCTTGACTACTCTTCCGCCTGCTCAAGTTGTACTACACCTCCCACACATTGCTGAACCAACCATGGCTTGCTTAACTACACTTCTGCCTGCTGAGGTTGTAGAACACCTTCTGCACATTGCTGAACCAACCATGGCTTGTTGGATTACGCTTCTAACTGCTGCTTTTTGACCTCACTAACTGCATGTCACTGAGCCTTAGCTATGCGTGTCTATAATTCTGCTTGCTGTCCTGGTTCCTGACTGCTTGCCTGACTCTGCACGGGTTGCTGCTGCCCATAGTACCACCTTTACTCTGTCATTCCCCCATAGGACTGCACCCTCTTGTGTGTTGACAATCTGCTCTGAAACATATGTTGCAACACCAGTATTCATACTCCTCTGTCCTCCTCGGTGTTATCTGTTGCCACTGCCGGGTTCACTCAGGTTAGAGATCCAAGAGAGGATATCCTAACCACCTGGACTTGATCAGGTACTTGACACACAGACACACTCCAGAATCTTGTAGGAAGCCTTCCCAGAAGAGTGGAGGCTTGTATAGCCACAAAGGTAGGGAATTCCATAATAATGGTAATGGTTTTGAAATAGGATGTCCAACAAGCTTTTACATGTGTGATGATTAGGGGTCAACACGCTTTTGTCCATGAATCCTAATTTGCAGATTGTCCTCATAGTCCTACCTTCACTCTGCTTGTTATAGGTGTGAGTTACACCTTGCCCACTAGGTGAACCTGCAAGCCATTTAACTTTACGCTTAAGTAAATTACTTTGCGTGGACATTAACATTTTACAATCCAGAAGCCCCTTTACACTTGAGCCTAACACACACTTACAAGGACCGTGTCCCTTCTCCTCTGCAGTCGGTGACATAATCTGTTCCTACCTTCCCTGATAATGGACTTCAGAGCATTTGAGAAAGCAATACCGAGTGTGTACTTCACTCTACCAGTCTATCTGTCATCTTCACTTGACTCTGTACTTTGCACTCTCCACCGTTAGGTGCACAAGGAGGCCCACACACTTCACTCCCACAAGGCCTTGCGTCCTGTGACTCCAGACTCGGTCCCTAGACAGGCCCTACACCACAACAGGCTCCAGCATGGTGATCCAGTCACTAAGTGGGGAAAATGAAGAGGCACCTGTTCTCTCACTACCCCGTCACTTGCCTCCGTGTTATGTACATTGAGATGATGAGGGTGATCTCTTGCACAATTCCCATCCAAGCACCCTTGGTATTGGAGACAGGGCCTGCTAGGGGAGTGGAAGGGCGCAGATGCCAGGAAGTTGGTTCAGCGAACTTGAGCTTGGAGGTGCCAAGGTCTAATGAGCAAAAGCATGGAGTCAAATCACAAGCCAGGTTTGGTAACAGCCAGGGAGATGGCTGTTACAGAATCACAATCAGTCTATGTCAGAGGCTGGCAAGGGTAGGAATGTGTGGGCAAAATCAATCAAAAGGTACAAAATCAACAGGAAGAAAGACAGTCAAAAGTCCAGACCAAGGTCAGTAACACACATCAGAGGCAGACATAAGCAGGCAAGGGGAATCCAGAGAAGAGTCAGACGGAGCTGAGTCGGTAACAGGGTCAAGCAGGCTTCCAGGAACTCAAGTCACAAGGGTAAAGCTGAAGACCATCTAACTAAATAACTAAGCAGGCCTCAGGTTTAAACAGGCCATTGGGCGCAAGGATCTGTGGGCGCACCTGTGTGTCCATGAGTGCTCCATGCTCATCCTTGCAAGTCCCAGGCCACATCTATGCTCACAAGTTTAGGCACGTCTCGAAATCAGCATGGCTGCCCTGAGGTCCAGAACATACCTTCACTACCTCCACTGCCAACTGGCTATTCCTTCTGTTATACCTTTGGTCTCCAACCATAAAGATCAAATAGAATGTTCATATGTAGAAAAACACCCTCAAGGGTTAAGATGGTTTCACTGATTACTTCTTCTTCATAACCCTTAAGGGTTTACTCCCCTCTCTGAATTCTTTGTCAATACACCACTCAAAAATACACTTGGTTTCCTCTTAATTAAATCAAACCAGGCAATGACAATATATGTGTGCGCCACAAATTTTTGCTTAGTTTCGGATTCATTTGTTCATTGAAGAATTTCATTTCATCATATTGGTTATGTTGACCCAATTCATTTTAGGCATTCGTTTCGTATTATCTGGGTGGATTTGAAAAATTGTGCAGTTTTTTCAAAAGAATGCTATGTATTAGTTTTCAGTTTAGATATTTCGGGTGGATTTGTTATTCATATAGCTAAACTATTCAATATTTTTAGACACAGCGGAATAAATAATGCCAAGCTTGGCAGCCCCGAATTTTCCAAACCTAAGAATTGCATTAGACTGTGGAACTGAACTGACTGACTGTGACAATTACAATATCAATGCAGATCACAAATTTACCTGAATCTGAATTATAGAATGAATTCGGAAATTGAATTCCTTTATCCATGGGCCAGAAATACTATTGAATCATGTGACGTCATCTGAATGAAACAAATGAAATGCAATCAATGCATTCACAAACTTTGTTATACCTTTTTGTTGGATTCTTTGACATTTGTTACATCCGAATAGCACTCTACTCTGAAAAGTACATTTTTGTCCCATTTGTTAAGAAATGAAAAGCACATGTCTACCAGGCAACTCTTCTTGAAATAAAACAAATTCTTCACATGTACAGACAATTTCTCAGTAATGTATAACATCTTAAAGCAGCATACTGTAGACCAGGGGCGGATTGACCATTTGGAAACTCAGGCACTGCACGAGGGCCCGGGGTCAGTAGGGGGCCCCATGAGATGCCCCTGGTACCTTTTTCATAGGCTTTTTTGAGTTTGGGCAAGGACACAGGGGCCCCTTGATCCCCTATTGCCCGGGGGCCCCATGAGTTGTCAGTTCGCCCCTGCTGTAGACCCATTTCTGTATCTAGAACATTTGACTGTGCCGTCACACTGTGCCTCCTCTCATGGTGCTGCCCATACCTTGGTATTTGCAAAATCCTTCTTGATCATCAGTCCATGTTGTCAAGGTCCTACCTTTTCCCAGAGGTTAGGTTACTCCATGTGCTGGCATCCATCTTGGATTTCTGCTGAGCATGGTGGGAATCTTTTATGCCTTCAGGTCTCTGAGGTCCATCCCCCAGAGGGGTGTGGCTGAGTACATATAAGCCTGTGATCCGCACATGCTCTTTGCACTTGTGTCTTGTGTCTTGGTCTTGCTACAGCTCTGTGTATACTCTCGTGACTCTTCTGGTATCTGACTCGGCTTGTGACTAAGACCATTCTCTGTGGTTTCCTTTGATCTGACCTTCCGTTGCTGAACCTGGCCCATGACCTGTGATTCTCTGTCTACTGTTCTGTACCGTTTTGTCCCGTTGTTGTCGACCCGGCCTGCCTGACTACGCTATTGTCATTCTTACCAGCTACACGCCATTGGCGGCGGCCATTACCGCAGTCGGGGTGTCTCAGGGGCCGCGACCTGGTTCCTGGCTGCGTCAAGTCCATCCCCACCATCAGGGGCCCTGGTGAAGGGCAGCCTGGGACTTAGACTCCGTGCCCTGAGGGACTTCAGTCTGTTGGTGGTGGTTGTCGTCAGCCAGTGCGTTACCCTGCCACTACGCCTACCTATCCGTTCCACAGCCCTGCCCTGACACATCCATGGCTGGATCTGGCTGGTGGGAGTGATGCTAAGGAATAGATCATGTCAGCATGACAGGTCCTCTCACAACCTTTCTTGTCCCGGATAGTGATCATGGGCAGCTCTTCCCCTGTATTTATGTCCTTCCAAAAAGGGAAGTGACACACACCCAGGGGAAGAAAAAAGATAAACCCGAAGCAAAAAAAAAATAGGTGAAGGGCTACATGACCAGGGGGACAGGGGATACGAGGCAGAGAAGGGTTAAAACACAGTTTTGTTAGAAGGTCGGCCACTTACCATTTTATTGGCTAGTTTACAGAGAGTTGGTGGAGCTGCTGGGGGTATACGGGAAGGAGATCCAAAAAGAAGCAAATCCCTTGGAGCAGCAGACGTGAAGGAATCTTCCCACCCTTCCACCCTGTATTTGTTTCTTTCATTTGGTCTTAGAGCATTTGGCAGTTGGGGTCTTTGGAGGCGTTAACATTGTCGGAACAGTCAACAGTAGTGACTCATTTAAGGTATGGCGTTCTCTGTTGGATCCCAGTTAATGGGGTATTATCTGGGAAGTGGTAACAAGTAGGTATCTGCAGAGAAGTGGGTTTGTCCCCGTGCCGGTATTCTATAGCTGGGGATCGTTAAGTAGTAATGCAGATACACAACCTGATGTTGGTTCTCAAGTGCCTACTAAGACCGGCAACCTGTATGTTATGGTTACTGGATTATGAGTATGGTTTCTGTTTTAAGGAATGTTATCTTTGGTTATTTGTTATTAAACGGCCAAGCTGGCCAATTTTCTCCAGATTGTGTCCTTTGTTTCTTAGAATAAGTTGCGGGAAGGGTACCTATGGTGACATTTAAATGCCTGGGAGACATATGGGGTACACTAGTCATGCATATTATTCGTAACCCCTACAGTGCCAGCAGCAACACAGTTACAGAAAGACAACATGGAACTTAACAACAAAACATCGCACACAGTAGGCACCTACCTACATGAGTGAAGAAATGGCAAACCCAAATACTCCTGCGCTTAGGGATGGACTCCAAAAGGATGGGACCACATCCTGAATTTCTTGGAATATGCACGCCTTGCTGCCCTCAAATGACTGGGGAGGTCCAAGGGTACAGAAAGAGGGTGCACAGGGACGGACTGACAACTCATGGGGCCCCCGGGCAATAGGGGATCATGGGGCCCCTGTGTCCTTGCCCACACTCAAAGCACACCCAAAAAGCCTATAAAAAAGGTGCCAGGGGTATTTCATGGGGCCCCCTACTGACCCCCGGGCCCTCGGTGCCCGAGTACTGGAATGGTCAGTCCGCCCCTGAGGGTGCACCGGCCTACTGCATTACCTTAAAAAATGTATTTATTGAATGATAAAAGTAGGTATTGTACTCACAAAATGACAATACAGTCAAAAGTACACAAGAACAGCTTGGTCCGATCCACACTACGTGTGCGTCTGTAATGAGAACCCTGGACCTCCAGCAGGCTGACTGAGGACTTGCCTCTTCCTCAGAGCCAACACTGCTCCTTTTGCCTTTCTCACTTTTAGAACCTCCCGGAAAATCTTCTAATTTTATGCTTTTTGCTTCTTCTTTTGATGCCTTTTGCCTTCAGTTTTAATTCTGTCAGGGCTTTGTACTCGGCAGAGGTATTAGAAGACCTGACACCCCTGCCAGTACCTTGCATGGCCGCAGAAGCTCACATCGGCTCAAATTTTTATTTTATTATTTATTTCAGGTACTTATATAGCGCCGTAAATTTATGCAGCGCTTTACATATATGTTGTACATTCACATTAGTCCCTAACCCCCAAGGGGTGTACAATCTAAGGTCCCTAATTTACATTCATACATACACATACTAGGGAAAATTTAGACAGGAGCCAATTTACCTACCAGCATGTCTTTGGAGTGTGGGAGGAAACCGGGGTATCCGGAGGAAACCCACGCAGGCACAGAGAGAACATGCAAACTCTAGGCAGGTGGTGCCGTGGTTCGGATTCAAACCAACGACCCAAGTACTGCCAGGCGGAAGTGCTAACCATTTAGCCACTGTGCTGCCCAAATTTGGCTCCAAACGGCCTTTATAAGGAAGCCCTGCTCTACTCTCAGGTGCTGGCTGATCTCTGGCTTCCCAGTACCTTGTTCCTGTTTCCTGTGCTGTTGTGATCTGTGTTTTCCTGATACCGACTCGGCTTGCTCTTGGACCTGTCTTCTCTGCTTAACCCCTGATCTGACCTCGGCTTGGCTAACGGATATTCCTTCTTTGCTCCTCTGTGTATATCCCATCTGACTACGTCTGCTCTGATTCCCACCTGGTACCTGACCTCGGCTTTGAACGGGCTAACCTGTGGTCCTCTGTTTCCCGGAAGGCTTGCATACCTCGTACAGGCACCACCTTTCTGCAGATCCCATCTCAGTACATCAGCCGTGCTCCTGGGTGGACCACCAACGAGCACTCCTACAGGCGACCTGTGCCACCTTGGGCCTGACTCCCGCTGTCCCACTCCCAGGGGGGTCTGGAACTTAGTCCACAAGGGAAGCCCCCTCTCCATTGGCCTCCATCACCAGGCACGTGACGGATGCTTTATGTTTCCAGCTGTAATGCCCTCTTTCTGCTAGTTTTTTTTTTATTTTTGTTGAAGCGTTCATGATATTTTCTTTCAGTTCTCATGCCCTTTGCTTCCAGTTTAAATGCATTTTGAAATGCTCTTTGGAAAAAACAATGAAATATGTGTTTTTTTTTTAATGGAATTTTTTTTAGTTTTTCACATAAAAAACACAACTCCCAGTAATTGTTATACCGGGGCTACATATTGACATCTTCAAAACACAGCGTTTCCAGTAGGTGTGTACATCATTTATGTATAGATTAAGGATGACAATTGGTGGGATTCATACACTCAGAGGTGTCACAACCAATATATATACAAGACTGTTACAACCATATATAGCCGGAAATGTAATCTAAAATATGCCATTCAAACGTGCAGCGCGATTCGTGTGTTCAGTTCAAACAATCATAGACGTCTCTCTGGGACTTTTAGTTAAATGCATCACAATTCAATTGTACATTCTTTACCTGACTGCTTGTGTGTTTTTGCTTCTTTTTACGCCTTTTGCTTCTGTTTCCAGTTTTATACCTTTTGCTTTTTTGTGCTTTTTTTTTGCTTTCAGTTTTATTCTAGTTTTCTGATTTTTTTCTTCAAAATTTCATGCCTTTTTCTTTCAGTTTTTATGCTTTTTGCGTTTGCTTTTCGTCTTTTTTTTGCTTTCAGTTTTATTGCCCTTTTCTTCTAGTTTTCCGATTTTTACTTCAAAATTTCATGCCTTTTTCTTTCAGTTTTTATGCCTTTTGCTTCCCATTGTAATATATTTTTCTGAAAGTTTTTGTTTCACTGTTTATGAGTTTTTTTTCTCTTATTATTCTCATTCCCTGTGTTACCAGTTTTTATGCCTTTCGCTTCCAGTCTGCTTTCAGTTTTCATGCTTTTTTCCTTCTAGTTTTATGCTTTTGCTTTTTTTGCTTTCAGTTTTATTGCCTTTTTCTTCTAGTTTTCTGATTTTTTTTCTTCAAAATTTCATGCCTTTTTCTTTCAGTTTTTATGCCTTTTGCGTTTGCTTTTTGTCTTTTTTTTTGCTTTCATTTTTTATGCCTTTTTCTTCTAGTTTACATATTTTTACTTCAAAATTTCATGCCTTTTTCTTTCAGTTTTCATGCCTTTTGCTTCCCATTGTAATATCTTTTTCTGAAAGTTTTTGTTTCACTGTTTATCAGGTTTTTTTTTCTTATTATTCTCATTCCCTGTGTTACCAGTTTTTATGCCTTTCGCTTCCAGTCTGCTTTTAGTTTTCATGCTTTTTTCCTTCTAGTTTTACGCTTTTGCTTTTTGTGCTTTTTTTGCTTTCAGTTTTATTGTCTTTTTCATCTAGTTTTCTTATTATTACTTCAAAGTTTCATGCCTTTTCATTGAGTTTTTATGCCTTTTGCTTTTCGTGCTTTTTTTTGCTTTCAGTTTTATTACCTTTTTCTTCTAGTTTTCTGATTTTTTTCTTCAAAATTTCATGCCTTTTTCTTTCAGTTTTTATGCCTTTTGCTTCCCATTCTAATATCTTTTTCTGAAAGTTTTTGTTTCACTGTTTATGAGTTTTTTTTCTCTTATTATTCTCATTCCCTGTGTTACCAGTTTTTATGCCTTTCGCTTCCAGTCTGCTTTCAGTTTTCATGCTTTTTTTCCTTCTAGTTTTATGCTTTTGCTTTTTTTGCTTTCAGTTTTATTGCCTTTTTCTTCTACTTTTCTGATTTTTTTCTTCAAAATTTCATGCTTTTTTCTTTCAGTTTTTATGCCTTTTGCGTTTGCTTTTCGTCTTTTTTTTGCTTTCAGTTTTATTGCCTTTTTCTTCTAGTTTTCCAATTTTTACTTCAAAATTTAATGCCTTTTTCTCTCAGTTTTCATGCCTTTTGCTTCCCATTCTAATATCTTTTTCTGAAAATTTTTGTTTCACTGTTTATGAGTTTTTTTTATTTTATTATTCTCATTCCCTGTGTTACCAGTTTTTCTGCCTTTTGCTTCCAGTCTGCTTTTAGTTTTCATGCTTTTTTCCTTCAAGTTTTATGCTTTTGCTTTTCGTGCTTTTTTTTGCTTTTAGTTTTATTGTCTTTTTCTTCTAGTTTTCTTATTTTTACTTCAAAGTTTCATGCCTTTCTCTTTCAGTTTTTGTGCCTTTTGCTTTTCGTGCTTTTTTTTGCTTTCAGTTTTATTGCCTTTTTCTTATAGTTTACATATTTGTACTTCAAAATTTCACACCTTTTTCTTTCAGTTTTCATGCCTTTTGCTTCCCATTGTAATATCTTTTTCTGAAAGTTTTTGTTTCACTGTTTATCAGGTTTTTTTCTCTTATCATTCTCATTCCCTGTGTTACCAGTTTTTATGCCTTTCGCTTCCAGTCTGCTTTTAGTTTTCATGCTTTTTTCCTTCTAGTTTTATGCTTTTGCTTTTTTTGCTTTCAGTTTTATTGCCTTTTTCTTCTAGTTTTCTGATTTTTTTTCTTCAAAATTTCATGCCTTTTTCTTTCAGTTTTTATGCCTTTTGCTTTTCGTGCTTTTTTTTTGTTTTCAGTTGTATTGCCTTTTTCTAGTTTTCTGATTTTTACTTCCTTTGCCTTTTGCTTCCCATTGTAATATCTTTTTCTGAAAGTTTTTGTTTCACTGTTTATGAGTTTTTTTTTTCTCTTATTATTCTCATTCCCTGTGTTACTAGTGTTTATGCCTTTCACTTCCAGTCTGCTTTTAGTTTTCATGCTTTTTTCCTTCTAGTTTTATGCTTTTGCTTGTCGTGCTTTTATTTGCTTTTAGTTTTATTGTCTTTTTCTTCTAGTATTTTTATTTTTACTTCAAAATTTCATGCCTTTTTCTTTCAGTTTTTATGCCTTTTGCTTTTCGTCTTTTTTTTTATTTCAGTTTTAGTGACTTTTTCTTCTAGTTTTCCGATTTATACTTCAAAATTTCATGCCTTTTTCTCTCAGTTGTCATGTCTTTTGCTTCCCATTGTAATATCTTTTTCTGAAAGTTTTTGTTTCACTGTTTATGAGTTTTTTTTCTTTTATTATTCTCATTCCCTGTGTTATCAGTGTTTATGCCTTTCGCTTCCAGTCTGCTTTAAGTTTTCCTGCTTTTTTTCCTTCTACTTTTATGCTTTTGCTTTTTGTGCTTTTTTTTGCTTTTAGTTTTTTTGTCTTTTTTTTCTAGTTTTCTTATTTTTACTTCAAAGTTCCACACCTTTTTCTTTCAGTTTTCATGCCTTTTGCTTCCCATTGTAATATCTTTTTCTGAAAG
Organism: Staurois parvus; assembly: GCF_062004578.1. Classification (NCBI taxonomy): domain Eukaryota; kingdom Metazoa; phylum Chordata; class Amphibia; order Anura; family Ranidae; genus Staurois; species Staurois parvus. The sequence goes on from NW_028319077.1 coordinate 704,229, forward strand.
TTTTTGTTTCACTGTTTATGGGTTTTTTTTCTCTTATTGTTCTCATTCCCTGTGTTGCCAGTTTTTATGCCTTTCGCTTCCAGTCTGCTTTTAGTTTTCATGCTTTTTTCCTTCTAGTTTTATGCTTTTGCTTTTTTTGCTTTCAGTTTTATTGCCTTTTTCTTCTAGTTTTCTGATTTTTTTTCTTCAAAATTTCATGCCTTTTTCTTTCAGTTTTTATGCCTTTTGCTTTTCGTGCTTTATTTTGTTTTCAGTTGTATTGCCTTTTTCTAGTTTTCTGATTTTTACTTCCTTTGCCTTTTGCTTCCCATTGTAATATCTTTTTCTGAAAGTTTTTGTTTCACTGTTTATGGGTTTTTTTTCTCTTATTGTTCTCATTCCCTGTGTTGCCAGTTTTTATACCTTTCGCTTCCAGTCTGCTTTCAGTTTTCATGCTTTTTTTTCTGCTAGTTTTCTGCTTTTTGTTTTCAGTTTTATTGCTTTTTTCCTTCTAGTTTCGTGCTTTTGCCTTCCTTCAGTTTTCATGCCTTTTTCTGGGATCCTTTTTGGGTGGTCCTTTCGACATGGCTTATAGAAAGATAAAATGATTAAACATGGATTAAAGACTAATTCAGGCCGTAGACGGGTCGTTTATCGGCTGAATTTTTGTCTGCACGAAAAATCAGCTGATATTCATGCCATTAGTGTGGTCAGCCCGCCGGCCGTTTTTTGCGGATCTCCTTATTTATTTTTATCGGTCATGCTGGAAAATCCACAAAAAACGGCCATTTTTCATGGACATTGGTGGCAGCATGGGCAACAGGGCCAACCGATTTTTCGTTTATCGGCCCATCTATGGCCTACCTAAGACTATGGGTGAAGCTTCATAACTCACTGCTCTCTTGGTCTTGCTGGAGGTTTTTTTTTTCAGTTTTATACCTTTTTGGTTCCAGTCTTGTGTTTCTAGTTTTTATGCCCAGTTTTTTTTTCTTTCCGTTTTTATGCTTTTTGGCTTCCAATTCTTACGTCTCTTGCTTACAGTCTTCTACTTACAGTTGTTATGCCTTTTGCTACCAGTTTTTCCTCTAGTTTTATGTTTTTGCTTCCAGTTTTAACGCCATTTGCTTTCAGGTTTCATGCCTTTTGCTTCCCATTGTAATACCTTTTTTTCTGAAAGTTTTTTCCTTCAGTGTTTAAGTTTTTTTTCTCTTTTTGTTTTCATTCCCTTTGTTATCTTGTTATCAGTTATTGTGTCCTTTGCTTCCAGTCTACTGCTTTCAGATTTTATGCTTTTTGCTTTCAGTTTTATTGCTTTTTTCATCTAGTTTAATGCTTTTTGATTTCTTTTTCATGCCTTTTTCCTCTAGTTTAATGGCTTTTTCTGGGATCCTTTTTTGGTTATGCTTTTGACATGGCTTATAAAAAGATAACATTATTAAATACAGATTAAAGACTGAGACTATGGGTGATGTTTCTTTACTTATTGCTCCCTTAGTTTTCTTTAAATTTTACACCATTTGGTTCCACTTTTAATGTCTTTTTCTTCTGCATTTATGACTTTTTGCTTCCAATTTTTTTAATCTTTTGCTTCCGGTCTTATGTTTCTAGTTGATATGCTTTTGCTTCCAGTTTTTATGTTTTTTTTTTTCTTCTTCCAGTTTCTAATGCCTTTTTCATCTAGATTTGTGCTTTTTGTTTCGTTTTTTGCTTCCAGTTTTATACCGTTGCTTCAAATTGTTATGCCTTTTAATGACCTTTTTCTTTCAGTTTTCATGGCTTTTGCTTTATTGTCAATGATTTTTCTCTTTTTGTCCTCATTCCCTTTGCTATCAGTGTTTATGCCTTTTTGCTTCCAGTCTGCTGCTTTCAGTTTTAATGCTATTTTCTTTTGGTTTGAATGCTTTTTTTTCTATTTTCATGCTTTTTGCATCTAGTTTTTATGTATTTTGCCTTCAGTTTTCAAGTCTTTTTCCTCCAGTTTCAGTGCCTTTTTCTGGGATCCCTTTTTGGGTAGTCCTTTTAACATGGGATGTATGTGTTTATGCGTATTAGCTTAGTGGGGGGGGTGTCTCCAGCAGCCCTCCCTCCTGATGGTTAACATGGCTTATAAATAGATAAATATGGATTAAAGACTGAAACTCTGGGTGCAGCTTCTTTACTTACTGCTTCCTTAGTATGGCTGGCTGGAGGTTTTCTTTTAGTTTTTTTTTTGTTCCACTTGTATTGTCTTTTTCTTCTGGTTTTATACGTTTTGCTTTCAGTCTTATGTTTCCAGTGTTTATGCCCTTGCTTCCTGTTTTATACCTTTTGCTTCCAGTCTTATGTTTCTAGTTTTTATGCCTTGTGCCTTCCGTTTTCATGCTGTAACGGAACCGACTCCAGACTGCGCTTGGGTACTTCCGTTAGAATACCGCTTCCCCGTCCGAACACCGACCACAGACACCACCGCTGACCATACAAGACTAGATGACACCAGTCTGTCTGAACATGGAACTCTTTATTTGAAACTTGAACTGACTATTTATACACTTCTCACCTTTAGGCACACCATGAAAACCCATCTCTTCAGGGAAGCCTACCCAACCTCACCTAACAGCCAATCTCCTCCACTCCTCCTACCACTCCATCCCCCACAGCCATTTCCTCCTGTACCACTACCCCCTCCCTCCTAGATTGTAAGCTCAAAAGAGCATGGCCCTCAATCCCCTCATGTATTGTTCTGTTACTGTATTGTCTCATGTACTGTCCCCCACTATAATGTACAGCGCTATATAAATACTTTATAATTAGAGATGAGCGAATCGAACCAGGCGAACCGGAATTCGATACGAATTTCAGGAAAAATTCGATTTGCGGCGAATCCGAATATTTGCCTACTTCGGGTGCGCGAATCGGATTTTTCCCGATCAGCCGGCAAAAGTGTCCCTGCAGAGAGCTCCGCTATTTCTGACAGTTCTCTGACAGAAGGAACACATGTACAGCGGTTGAAACATTGTATCTATTAGTTTCCATTTAGGATACAGATGTTTCAACCGCTGTACATGTGAAGAAGCTGTCAGAGAACTGTCAGAAATAGAGGAACTCTGCACATACACTTTTTGCCGGTTTGGAATTCTTATTTTCATCCTACTTCTTCTTCTTCTTCTTCTTCTTCATCCTCATCCTCATCCTCAGAAGAAGAAGAAGAGGATGAGGATGAGGATGAAGAAGAAGAAGAAGAAGAAGAAGTAGGATGAAAATAAGAATAATTCCAAGCCGGCAAAAAGTGTATCTGCAGAGCTCCTCTAAGTGTATCTGCAGAATGTCATTTATGGAAACAAATAGATACAATGTTTCAACCGCTATATGGAGTGAATGTCCCAGAACTGTCAGAAATAGACTATTTATGACAGTTCTGGGACATTCCCTCCATACAGCGGTTGAAACCGCTGTATGGAGTGAATGTCCCAGAACTGTCAGAAATAGACTATTTCTGACAGTTCTGGGACATTCACTCCATACATGTCCCAGAACTGTCAGAAATAGACTATTTCTGACAGTTCTGGGACATTCCCTCCATACAGCGGTTGAAACCGCTGTATGCAGTGAATGTCACAGAACTGTCAGAAATAGACAGAAACTGTCACAGAACTGTCCTTCTTCTCATCCTTCTCCTTCTTCTCATCCTTCTTCTCATCCTTCTTCTCATCCTTCTCCTTCTTCTCATCCTTCTCCTTCTTCTCATCCTTCTCCTTCTTCTCCTCCTTCTCCTTCTCCTTCTCCTTCTTCTCATCCTTCTCCTTCTTCTCATCCTTCTCCTTCTCCTTCTTCTCATCCTTCTTCTTCTCATCCTTCTCCTTCTTCTCATCCTTCTCATCCTTCTCCTTCTCCTTCTCCTTCCTCATCTCCAAGGGCATTTAAATTAAAGGTACAGTGTTCTGCACTAATTTAAAGGCTCTCTGAAGCCTAGAAACCCTTTTTATAAGTTAACTTCGTAGCGAATTAATTCGCATCGAATCGAATTTCTTCCTGGAATTCGCCGAATCAGCCGAATCGAATTTTTGAAAAATTCGCTCATCTCTATTTATAATAATAATATTATACACTCAGGGGACAAATCCCTCTCCCTGTATATCTACATTTAGTAACAAGAGACACGCAGGTATTCAAACTTCACACCAGCAGACAGTCCCATCAGGAGGGAGGGCTGCTGGAGACACCCCCCACCAAGCAAATACACATAAACACATACATCCCATAATAGTTTGCTCCCAAGCAAGACACACAATAGAACAATGGGATGCAACCACATAACACCAAACAATCCACAACCTCCACCCCACCTATACATGTCTACACAATATTAGGACAGATCACCCTGCACCCCTAACAGGCACAGGGTGACTTACACATAAGAGGGATATGGGGGGCTGAGACAGGGGTCTCCCCACCTCTCCAAAGTGAGCTGTGTTCCATGAGCCCCCCACCCAAAATGACTCCCATCACACATGCCTTTTGCCTCCTGTTCTAATGCTTTTTCTACTACCTTAATGCATTTCTCTCCCGGTTTTTATGCCTTTTTCCTTCAGTTTTTATGCTTTTTGTAATTTCTTCTTTCAGTTGTCATGACCTTTGCTTTCAATTTAAATGCTCTTCTAAAAACAATAAAGTATGCTTTTGTTAAAGGTCTGCAAGGTACATTAAGTTAAACCTCAAGCCTCATGGAAACTGCAACAGAACGCACTTATACAGACTTTTTCTGTGGCTGGGTTTCTTACTAAAACTGCAGAACACTGTTAAAAGATAAAGTCTTTTGAAGTATTTGCTGGATAGAAAAGCCTGCGTAAAGACACAACTGAACCGAGAGAGCAAGAATTTTCACCTGATCTAGAGGGTAAACAGGTCAAACTGGGATTGACAATAAACCGAGTCACTGAAGCTCATGTTGATTACTTCCTTCCACTTCAGCTCTCTCGGAAAGAGGCGATTTCTTTTTTCTGTTTTGCCCAGAAGTTTGGTGTCATCTGGTTCAGTCTGTGGGAACTCAAAGGTAAGACCTCTGAATCGAGGGCAAAGCTTTCATCTTTCCTTTTTAAATTGCCCGTAGGACGTTGTCCAAAGAACGCCATTATTTTGTTGTCTTGGCTTGTTTTCTATATTTGTGCCCATCCTTCCTCCAACTGCGGGTTCAGCATCTACTAAAAAAATCCTCTTGTTGTTCGGGAATTAAATTTATGATGTGAAGCATCTGCCTGGTGGTGTAAAGTCTGTGGACAGAGCGCCGAGGGAGCGCTACCCTCTCCTGCAGCTCCGCGGAGATACTCTGCACTCTTTGCACTTCCCGCCATCAAAGGCGAAGCAATTACGGTTTGACTCTGAACGCACTTGAAAGTCGGGAGCTCAAGAAAAGCAGTACTGGGTCAGTTTAGTCGCGAGTCTGCGGAAAGGAGTCGGCGCGCCCTCTTTGACTGTGTATCTGCTGTATTCTGTTCCACATCCTTGTAGTATCTTCGGGGTGCCTGACATACTATTCTTTGCCAAAAGGAATCGAGAGAGAAAGTTCAGATATAAAAGGAATCTATCCTACGTATTTACAGTAAGGGGAACATGGAGATATGTATAGCTTATGTGCATGCACCATTAAACGTAGATCTATACTCAACCACATAAATCTCACGTAGCATCCTCCTAGTTAGGTTGCTATAGGTTTAGGTAAATTTACTTTTTGGCTCCTCTGTAGCCAGTGGAGCAAGTTAATTGTTTTTGGGTGTTCTGGGTTTCACAGGCTGTAGATTTAATTGTCCTTCCTGCATTCCAGAACTCTATGGGCTGTTCTGGAACATAGGCGTTGGGTAAGTAAATGGGCAGCATTAATATTTATGCTGACTCAGTCAATCCCTGGTCAAGAGGATGGCCAGCTGGGGGCTGAGGTCTGCATGAATAGAATGGGGCCTAAAACAGCAGGGTCCTTTGCTTGCTTGAGAGAGATCCAGCCTGAAGGGGCTGTCTGCCCTCCTAAGCCACTTAGTCGGAGTCTACAAGTGGTTCAATGCAGTCCCAGCTCAGGGAGAGCTGAGGTCAATTGCTGAAGCTGAAAGAACAGTCTAAAGGAAAGTCTGCTGAGGATCTGGCTACGAGGCACACAGTTCAGGGTATGACTGAAGCTGGAAGGGGACATTCATGTACACAGGGACACATTGAGTAAAGGCCTGAGGGCTATCCTGGAGAGACTGAAGTTGCTTGACCGCTTTGTGTGAGAGACTGTTTGAGATGCTTTTGCTGTCTCAGGGCTGTTTCCAGCATGGGATACCCCTGAAGCTGTATGTCCAGATGTAGCACCCTCATAGTTGATAGTATAGTTAGGGAGGAGCCAAGCCAGTGGTGTCACGCCGCACGGGCCACGAAGAAGGCTGGCGGCCATCTTTGATTCTATCTTTATATCCATCTTGCCAGATGATTGGATTTATCCTGGAGAAGGGGCGGACTGACAACTCATGGGGCCCCTGTGTCCTTGCCCACACTCAAAAAAGCCTGTGAAAAAGGTACCAGGGGCATCTCATGGGGCCCCCTACTGACTCCGGTCCCTCGGGCAGTGCCCGAGTTTCCAAATGGTCAGTCCACCCCTGGGCCTGAGGGCTATCTTGGAGAGACTGCAGTTGCTTGACCGCTTTGTGTGAGAGACTGTCTGAGATGCTTTTGCTGGATCAGGGCTGTTCCCAGCATGGGGTTCCCCTGAAGCTGTTTGTCCAGTTGTAGCATCCTCATAGTTTATAGTGTAGTTAGGGAGGAGCCAAGCCAGTGACGTCATGCCACACGGGCCACGAAGAAGGCCGGCGGCCATCTTTGATTCTGTCTTTATATCCATCTTGCCAGATGATTGGATTTACCCTGGAGATCTGGAGAGTAGCAGCCGGATGATCAGCTGATGTGCAGACGTATACCAGATGATCCCCGAGGTTACCCTTAGGATTCTGATGACCAGGAGTGGTCTATGTACTCAAATGCGCTTACAATTGCGCTATGTGGTTAGTGCAATATACACTCATTTTCTTATCCACTGGAAGCATGGAAGTTCACCTTTTTAATATGCTGGATTACTAGATGTCACTATTGCACCTTATGCACCTTATGCGTCATATGTAGACGCTATTATCACCTTTACCTTAGCGCTCCACAGCGCATATTTATATTTGGTTGTTTTATCAGCTATCATTTTATATGTCATTTAATAGTGCTGCATTTCTGAATATGTATCTTTCCAGCATGGGATTCCCCTGAAGCTGTATGTCCAGATGTAGCACCCTCATAGTTGATAGTGTAGTTAGAGGCTTATTAGAAGTCTGGGTGTGAGTCAGTGGGTTCAGTGTGAAGTCACACTGGGGGGCTCTACAGGTCAGGCCTCTGGTACCTCCCCCTGGTTTTAGAAATCTGGAGAAATTTCCAGAAGCTAGTGGGTGAGACAGAAGGTGATGATCTCCATATTCATGGGAGTCTGACCTACCCCAGACAGGAGGCCTAGCAGTGTGGCAGACTGGCCCATAAATATGAGAGAGCCTGGTCAGCAGAGGAGTCAGAAAGGGAGGGAGGGATGGAGTAGAAAGTCCAGGATCCCACATTCATGTACAGAATTTAGGAAGTTTGTCCTCAGAGTATTGGTTTCAAGTCAAGTTGGGCACCCCATATACCTTTAGACCCTATTCAAGCTGTCTACATCTAAATAAAAGACAAAAACATGCCCATGGACTAGTAACTGACTCTGAATGAAAGTTGGAAAATGCGTGTTGCCTTGGGGGGGGGGGAGCACTACATAGATGCCCTTTGAAGAAGTTAGTTCTACTAGAGAGTACCCTGAGTTCAAGTTGCACTAGTTCTGATGTATCCCAAGGCTCACCCTATTCCTTATCTCAGTTCTTCAAACAGTAAACCCAAAACAAGAAACCTCTGCCTGGTTATTGTGTGGAAACACTGATAATTGCTGTGTGCCTGGCTGCTGGGCACCCTATAGGGAATAGAACCTGGGACAAACAGCGGGACCAGCTCAGGGTTTGTGCTACACTCTTATAAGAAATAGAATGTTCATGTAATTTCAGAAGTTGGTTTAAATCGTTTCATAGTTTTCATTAAAAATAATATTTGATGAGCCTGCCTCGGAGGAACGCCTTGTTACAGAGTGACAGCCATCTTATTCTAGCTACCAATTGTACTTCTGTGTTTTCATCTTGTCACAAGCACCCCAAGTGGAAACTAGGAGCAAATGTACCAACACACATTGTGAAAGCATGGTCTACTCTTTGAATATGTCACTGTAAATAAATGAATCTTAAACTATTAAAGGAAAGCTCTGATGATCATAAGAAAAGGATATTTTATGCGGCAAGGAACACATGTACTCTTTAAAAAATTCTTGTCTGGACCCAGAGGTAATGACCTCGTCTTAGCAGCACCTTAGCTGTCGGACCCAGGGGTAGTGACCTCGTCTTAGCATTGCCTTAGCTGTCAAACCCAGAGCGCCTTAGCTGTCAGACCCAGAGGTAGTGACCTCGTCTTAGCAGCGTCTTAACTGTCAGACCCAGGGGTAGTGACCTTGTCTTATCAGCATCTTAACTGTCAGTCCCAGAGGTAGTAACCTCGACTTAGCAGCATCTTAGCTGTTGGACCCAGGGGTAGTGACCTCATCTTAGTAGCCCTTAGCTGACGGACCCAGGGGTAGTGACCTCATCTTAGCATTGCCTTAGCTGTCAAACCCAGAGCGCCTTAGCTGTCAGACCCAGAGGTAGTGACCTTGTCTTAGCAGTGTCTTAGAGGTTGGACCCAGAGGTAATGACCTTGTCTTAGCAGTGTCTTAGAGGTTGGACCCAGAGGTAGTGACTTTGTCTTAGCAGTGTCTTAGAGGTTGGACCCAGAGGTAATGACCTTGTCTTAGCAGTATCTTAGAGGTTGGACCCAGAGGTAATGACCTTGTCTTAGCAGTGTCTTAGAGGTTGGACCCAGAGGTCATGACCTTGTCTTAGCAGTGTCTTAGAGGTTGGACCCAGAGGTAGTGACTTTGTCTTAGCAGCGTCTTAACTGTCAGACCCAGGGATGGTGACCTCGTCTTAGCAGTGTCTTAGCTGTTGGACCCAGGGATAGTGACCTCATCTTAGCAGTGTCTTAGCTGTTGGGTCCAGGGGTAGTGACCTTGTCTTATCAGCATCTTAGCTGTCAGTCCCAGAGGTAGTAACCTCGACTTAGCAGCATCTTAGCTGTCGGACCCAGGGGTAGTGACCTCATCTTATTAGCCCTTAGCTGTCGGACCCAGGGGTAGTGACCTCATCTTAGTAGCCTTTAGCTGTCAGACCCAGAAGTAGTGACCTCATTTTAGAAGCACTTAGCTGTTGGACCCAGAGGTCCTGACCTCATGTTAGCAGGGTCTTAGCTGTCGGACCCAGAAATAGTGACCTCGTCTTAGAAGCACTTTAGCTGTCGGACCAAGGGGTAGTGACCTCATCTTAGCAATGTCTTAGCTGTCTGTCACAGAGGTAGTGAACTTGGCTTAACAATGTAGCATGGGCATGAGGCCTCCTAGATGAACTAGCTTAACCTCCCTTATCTGTGGAGAAGCTGGTAGGATTACCTATAACCAATACCTGTTGACTGTCCTTTGCATATCTGTTCAGACCTTAAACCAATGGACCACGCTTTGGCGTACGTTGGCGCACGTTTGCTTTCCAAGAGACTTCCCTATATGTAGCACCCTCCTAGCGTAAGATGCTGAGTAAATTTAGTATTTGGCTCCTTCTTCTGTAATCAAGGGAGCAATGATGGTTTGCACTGGTTTGTTTAGGGCTTCACAGTATGGGAGTTTGTGGTCTTCCCCCAATTGCTTCCAGAGCTTAGGGAGGGAGATTCAAATAACCAACCCAAATATTTATCATGCTCCAGCCAATCCCTGGAGAAAAGTATCCAGAAGGGGTCTGGAGAGGTGAAATAGTCTGAAGCACTGGAGAGTTGGGTTTTTTCTCCCCAGGAGGGCTGTAAAGCCTAAGGGGCTGCTGCCCTTAGGCAGCCCATGGAGTGTAGCTGTTCTGGAGGCTTCAGCAGTGTCAGGGCTAAGAGCCAGGATGGATCCTCTTAGAAGCTGGGTGCAGGACCTTACCACAAGGGATCTGGTCCGGAGAGGACCACATAGATCTCTAAAATTCAGCTGTGCATGTCCCTGCCTATAGGGATGATTGCTCAATGGCCCAACAAAGTTAATTTCACACATTGAAGGAGAACATTTCATGAATTGCAGGAAGACTTACAACCTTCTACATTCTTAAGGGGATGCATTATATTCTAGAAAATAGCCCAGAACACAGAATATCTCACATTTTTGAAGGTCTAGTCTGCAGCTCATAGGATGTTCATGCTTATTCACATTCTGCAGCTTCTCCATGAGTTCACACTGGGGCTGTAAACACCACATAGCCTTATGTCATGGTAACTTCACTAAATCCTAGAGAACAAATAGAGTAGGCCACAGCCAAGCTGGCACCATGCTCATGCCCGAATCATCAATGTGACGGTTGTGGAAATTCGCATTTGATGAGCGGCTGAAATAAGTGCCTGCTGCAACCAGCTCTTCTGCGGCAGCAACCAGCTTGTCTGAAATAAATGGAGTACGAGCTGCCTCTGGGCATTTCAGCTATGTAACTATGTTCAGATATAACTCGGCGCCATATGCTACCCTGGCACATCCTGCTTGCTTTCTGCACGATAATTCCCCCGTCACATTGTTATTTTGTCATTGCATTTGATGGAATTGAGTTGTTCGAGAGGGGTCACTAATTAACACGGACATGATTTTTATATGAAACTTTCGTCCTTGCTGAAATAAAATGCAATTGAGAACTCGGGGTGGGGAGGTGGTCTTGGAGTGTCCATCACTGAACATCTTTTCCAGTTTGTCCTTGTTGAACACAACAACAGTGCATTCAGAGCTTTTCTGAGTGGACAGCTTTTCCATAAAGGATATCTCCATTCTGGGTGACGTGGGGTGGCGGGTGAAGCTCTCACCTGTGGGAGGTTCTTCCCAGGGGCGGACTGACCATTTGAAAACTTGGGCACTGCCCGAGGGCCCGGGGTCAGTAGGGGGCCCTATGAGATGCACCTGGTACCTTTTTCATATGTTTTTTTGAGTTTTGGCAAGGACACAGGGGCCCCATGATCCCCTATTGCCCGGGGGCCCCATGAGTTGTCAGTCCGCCCCTGGTTCTTCCTATCCTGGTCACATGATCAGTGAACTTTGTAAAAAGTTAAAGTGTACATATAGATGCAACTTTTTTTTCTTTGATTGTAGAAGCAAAGAGTTAAACTCCCTATCAGACCCTGCTGGGAGATTTTATTTAATTTCCTGTACTGCAGGAGATTCAACAGGAAGTGAAAGGATTTGTCCCTAATAGAAGATTTCCCCTCACCTCTTGCTCTTGTAACAACTCAAAAATGTTAACAAAGTTAGGGAGACTGGTTCATGAAATTTATTGAATACTGAAAGTTTTGAATATCCACTTACCTACTGCCCTGATGGGTAGTGAATGGTCCTCAGGACAAATGGAGAAGGTGAGTCTTCCCAGCAGAAACATAGACAGTAATAAAACCCAAGATAGAGTGTAGTGCCCCTTTAGTTACCTAGGGGGAGCTAAACAGTTTTTTTTAGATAGAGGCTGGATAGCAGCCTGGGATGAGTCAGCCAGGTTCACTAGAGGTCAGGGATGAGGGCTCTGCTGGTCAGTTCCCTGATGCCTCCCCTTGCTCTAGAAGCATGAGAACATTCTAGAAGGCAGTAGATGGGGGTGAGGAGGGGCTGATCTGCTCAGTTAAGGAATCTTGGCCAATCCCCAAGTGGGAGGCTTGGCATGGGGCCAGGACAGCCCTTAAATAAGAGAGAGCCTGATCAGCAGGAGGAGTAGTGTTGGGTGGAAGGCAAAGGCTGGAGGGGGGAGCCTGGGTGGAGGCCCAATAGAGGGGCCTACCTGTAGGCAAGAGCTGGAAGGGAGGATCTCTCAGCCTCAACCATCCCCTGAGAAAGATCAGCCTGGGAAGCAGGGAAGGAGCAGGCTTAGCATAAGACCTGAAGGCAGCCACCAACCCACATGCTTGCAGGAGAGGTCTGAGTGAGTAATCCTACACACCCTGGAAGTTTGGTCTTCTTTTTACATTTTTTTACGTTGTTAGAGTTTTCCCTCCTTTAGTACATTGATTGAGTGTGGCCCCCTTTGTACATTGCTGTACATCGTTGGAATTTGCCCCCCTTTATACATTGTTGGAGTTTGGCCCCCTTTGCACATTGTTGTACATCGTTGGAATGTGGCCTCCTTTCTGTATTGTTGTACATCATTGGAGTTTGGCCTCCTTTCTGCATTGCTGTACATTGTTGGAGTTTGGCCCCCTTTGTACATTGTTGTACATCGTTAGAATTTGGCCTCCTTTCTGCATTGTTGTACATCGTTGGAGTTTGGCCTCCTTTCTGCATTGTTGTACATCGTTGGAATTTGGCCTCCTTTCTGCATTGTTGTACATCGTTGGAATTTGGCCTCCTTTCTGCATTGTTTTACATCGTTGGAGTTTGGCCTCCATTCTGCATTGCTGTACATTGTTGGAGTTTGGCCCCCTTTGTACATTGTTGTACATCGATAGAATTTGGCCTCCTTTCTGCATTGTTGTACATCATTGGCGTTTAGCCCTCTTCATACATCATTGGAGTTTGACCTCCTTTGTACATTGTTGTACATCATTGGAGTTTGGCCTCCCTTCTGCATTGCTGTACATTGTTGGAGTCTGGCCCCCTTTGTACATTGTTGTACATCGATAGAATTTGGCCTCCTTTCTGCATTGTTGTACATTGTTGGAGTCTGGCCCCCTTTGTACATTGTTGTACATCGATAGAAATTGGCCTTCTTTCTGCATTGTTGTACATCTTTGGAGTTTGGCCTCTTTTGTACATTGCTGTACATCGTTAGAGTTTTGCCTCCTTTGTAAATTGTTGCACATTGCTGTACATTGCAGAGGACGGACATTCCACCTTCCACAAATTACTGTTTTCAGCATTTATCCAAAACGACATGCAAGTTTTCCTGCAAGTTTCTATATTTCTATATGACAATCATGATGACATGCTTTATGTGTGATGCATGTTTTTCGCCATTTGGGATGAGTATATATCCGCATCAGCAGAAAACAGTCTTTGCGGTTGGGAATTACCAGTCACAAGGACATTGACATTTGCCATGGCTGACAGTCTACTATTGAGGAGTCTAAAAATACGCAGGATAATCGCCATCCACTATATGGTTTCTGAATATTCAGCCTTCAGTCTCCGGAGAGATGCTTCCCAAATAACTTTGTTACAATTATCTGCATGGTTATATTTCAGGATAAAAGTGCTTTAGAGCCCTGAGCATTGTCCTCTAAAGTGGTGCTTTATATGCAGACTTGCAAATCCAGCCTACAATCTTACCTCTATATTGTCTGCTTTATATATAGTTATCTTGACAATATTGTTGACTTACAGTTGGCGTTCAATTTCATTATAACTTGATGTCTATACATTTGTGGAATAACATACTTAAAAAGATACATGGTATAAATATGTATATATATTTTGGCAAATATTTTCAAAGCCTGGAGATTTACAGCCTTTTCAAATATTGTACTTAATCAGTTCCCCTCTAGAACTATTTTTTTTTTTCATTTTCTGCACACATGTTAAAAACTGCCTTTTTGGCTATAAAATTACTTAAAACCCCCCAGATAACACTGTTCAACAGGTAAAAAGTTTTGGGCATAAAATTAGCTAATCTTACATAATTTTGGGGTGCTGAAAACGAAAATGACCCTAAAAAATGTTGATTGGCTCTAGTTTCCATGATATATTCACCCATCTAATGACGTACGCCATTCAAAATTATGATGCAACTTCAGCTGCATATTGCGCAATTGATACTGGTGACCAATAGAAAATTGCATGTATACTGAGATGATGCAATATTAGCCTTTAATTGCATCACTTCACTGCATAAAAGCTGCAGTATCTGTAGCTGATTGGAGTTCGTCTTTACATTTCGTTTTATGCTTATATAGGCTACTCAGTAATGCCTCGAACTTGTGTGAATAAAGCAGATAATTTCTGCTATATCTGCGGTGAAATAACTTTTATCTCACAAAAAAGGAGGATAACAGGAATGATTAAGAAAGCCTACAACTTGTATTTTGGCTGCAAGATAGGAGACCAGGACAAGAGCTGGGCACCACATATATGCTGCAATTCTTGTGGGACGGCACTGGAGCAATGGTTGAATGGAAAAAAGGCATCTATGCCTTTCGCTGTGCCAATGATTTGGAGAGAGCCAACAGATCATGTTAGTAATTGTTACTTTTGTATGGTGCCTCCAATTGTAAAAGGGCTAAATAAGAAGAAAAAGTTATCTGTGCACTATCCAAATATTCCATCGGCAATACGTCCAGTTCCTCATGGAGAGGGGCTACCAATTCCTAAAGCACCAGAATCCTTCGTGGTTGAGTCAAGTGAGGAAGAACCTGAAGCGTGTAGTCACGTGCAGTTGTAAGAGATAGCCCTTTCCTCGAATACAAGAGAAAAGCCAAGAGAAGCAAAACCGACACAAACTGAAGACAAAACTAGTGAGAATCCTAAGTATTAAAATGATTCAACTTAGCTTATGGCTATCATTTTTCTTGGTAATCCTATGCAATATATTATGCCATTTAGGCTTTGTTATGTAGTCAATATCACTTGCTTTATATTTGTGGAAAGACATCTATCTATATAATTATTGTGCATTATGTAGTCATTACGCCTATAGTAGAAGACTTTCCGTTTACAGAAAAACTAGAGCCAATTGACAAATTTCATTGTTATATTTGAACTCAGAATGTGAAATTCATTAAGAAATGGATCCTTTTGTTTCCAAAACTGGCAAAAAATAAAAATTTGTTGAACAGTGTAATTAGATATTTTCTTAACCACTCACTCTCCAAGCCTATTCTGGAATTTCTATGCTACATGTAACAATTGAGTACTGTCCGTGATCCTTTTTTTATTTGCACTAACATACAATTTTGAGGACGAGCTTTCGGAGTATGTCCCCTTCTTCAAGGTCCAAGCAGTACTAACCTTGAAGACCTTGAAGAAGGGGACATACCCCGAAAGCTTGTCCTCAAAATTAAAGTGTGACATGTTAAGCATCTATTTACTTGACGTAACATTATCTTTTATATTTAAAAAAAAAATTGGGTTTTGGTTATTGTGGGTTTTTTTTTTGTATAAAAATTCCTTAACGTTTATTTTTTAAAAAAATCGCGTTTGAAAAATCGTAACGTAAATACCAAGTGACGTAAAAAGTTGTAACACTCCCCATTTTTTTCTCTAGGGCCTCTGCTTAAAATATTTATAACGGTTTGGGGCTCTGAGTAATTTTTTAGCAAAAAAAATTATGATTTTTACATGTAGCATAAGGTGATTGTAGCCGTATTAGTGCATTTGCGACAGAAACAATTGAGTACTGTTTGATACTTTTTTATTTGCACTAACACACAATTTTGAGGACAAGCTTTCGGGGTACGTCCCCTTCTTCAAGGTCTTCAAGGCTGGTACTGCTTGGACCTTGAAGAAGGGGACATACCCCAAAAGCTTGTCCTCAAAATTGCATGTTAGTGCAAATAAAAAAAGTATCACGGACAGTCCTCAATTGTTTCTGTCGCAAATGCACTAATACGGCTACAATCACCTTATGCTACATGTAAAAATCATAATTTTTTTTGCTAAAAAATTACTCAGAGCCCCATACCGTTATAAATATTTTAAGCAGAGGCCCTAGAGCAGGAATGTCCAAAGTCCGGCCCGCGGGCCATTACGGCCCGGGGATCGGTTTAATACGGCCCTCCAACAGCCCTCCCTGCTCTGTGTAATGTGGCCCTCCCACGGCCCTCCCTTCTATGGCAGACAGTCTTCTGCTTGAGAGCAGAGGGCAGTGCGCATGCCTGACTGCGGCGCGTTCTCCCTGGTCTGTGTAAATGCGGCTGTCGCACGGCCCTCCCTTCTGTGGCAGACAGTCTTCTGCTTGAGAGCAGTGCGCATGCGTGACTGCGCCGCGCTGGGAGCGACAGAGGGCGGTGACGTCAGGGCCGGGCTTCCAGCGTGAAGTGTGTTTCTCTTCCCCTCCCGGCTGCCGAGCAGAGACTTCAGCTCCAGCTACCTTTTTCACCCTTCACATTAGTGCAGGTAAGTTTTTTTAAAATTTATTTTCAATACATTGTGAAAACTCAGCTGTCAGTTGATCTTAATGTTATGAAATGAAAAGTATGTCGTTTGCAATTAACTCGGCATAAAATAATTTATTTGCATTTAATTGTAATGGTTCAAAGAATGTTCGGAAAAATGTTCGGCCCTCCACCATGTTCACTTCATCCAATCTGGCCCTCTTTGAAAAAAGTTTGGACCCCCCTGCCCTAGAGAATAAAATGGGGAGTGTTGCAACTTTTTACGTCACTTGGTATTTACGTTGCGATTTTTCAAACGCGATTTTTAAATAAATAAATGTTAATGAATTTTTATACTAAAAAAAAACCCCACAATAACTAAAACCCAATTTTTTGTAAAATATAGAAGATGATGTTACGTCAAGTAAATAGATGCTTAACATGTCACACTTTAAAATTGTGCGCGCTCGTGGAATGGTACTTAAAAATCTCCATAGGCGACGCTTTAAAAAATTTTACAGGTTACCCGTTTAGAGTTACAGTGGAAGTCTAGTGCTAGAAATATTGCTCTCGCTATAACGTTTGCAGCGATACCTCACATGTGTGGCGTGAACACCTTTATATATCGCAGGCGGGCAATCAAAGTGATAAAAAAATTAAAGAAACAGTGTAAAAAATAAAATAAAAATAATAATTAAAACGTAAAGCACCTGCATCCCCCCTACCACCATTTACATACCACGGGTGGGCAAAAAAAGTGATAAAAAATTAAAGGAACAGTGTAAAAAAAATAAATATAAATAATAATTAAAACAAAAATGTAAAGCATCTGCATCCCCCCTATCAGGGGCGGACTGACCATTTGGAAACTCGGGCACTGCCCGAGGGCTCGGGGTCAGTAGGGGGCCCCATGAGATGCCCCTGGTACCTTTTTCATAGGCTTTTTTGAGTTTGGGCAAGGACACAGGGGCCCCATGATCCCCTATTGCACGGGGGCCCCATGAGTTGTCAGTCCGCCCCTGCCCCCTACCATACATAGGTGCTTTACATTTTTGTTTAAATTATTATTTATATATATATTTTTTTTTTTTTTTTTACACTGTTCCTTTAATTTTTTTATCACTTTTATTCCTATCACAAGAAATTTGATAGAAATAAGGCAAAAAAAATGGCAGGGTATACATTTGGGAGAATTTGGGAGACCGTAGAGATGGCCAGGGACCATCTGATCCATGGCCAGCTCTGTGACAACCCTGCGGCAGTGCCGGATCAGATCTCAGGCTTCTCAGTTGCACAAGAAGCCTAGTAACAGTGCCGCCGGGCGGCGAGATGTGGTATGTCCCTTCCCACCTCTTCTGAAGTAACTCAGCTTAGCCGCTTGGATAGCTTGTGCTTGAAAGAGAATCACCTGCTTGAAAAAATGACACCGGGATCATGGTTGTAGCCCTAATCAAGATCCCAGTATAGCTGGATTAAAGGCTTTGTCCCAGCCAAGACTCTTTGGAGCCTCTGGACTCCGGATCCCAATCTGGAAAATACAAAACCCAGCAAAATTTGAAAAAAATCTGTTTTCTCTGCTTAATTGTTTTTTAAATTGAATTTATTATTTTTTATTTACACCCTTCACGGATTTAAAGGTTTCAATCATGTCACTCCCCCACCACCCCACCCCCATTTCTCTTCTTTCCAACACACTGTACTGACAGATGAGCGGATTTCAAAGCTTCATTTACCTGAATGGATTCTGAATTTGAAATCCAAAGCGCCATTGCAGAGTGCGGCCCATGGTGCTCACACTGCGGTGGTGCAGTAGATTTTAGCTGAGATGAGTACAGACCCCCCCCCCCCCCTCTGTATGCTCCAGTGTCTCATCCCCCCCCCCCCCTCGGTGAGCAGGCCAGTGTCTATAACATGAAGTTAGGCAGAGCTGGCTCGTGGTTCCCGCGTCTGTCAGAAATCCACCAAGCGAAGAAAAGCTGCAGACCTTCAGGGCGTCAGTCAGAAGCACAATCGCGATGGGGGGACAGGGGGCAGCGTGAACTGCCACCGTCTGTCTGAGAACGAGAGCTGGAACTTGTTTACCTAAATTGAATGTATTTTTAGATGAAATCAGTTTGATATAAATTTTCTTATCAATATTTGTTAATGATTTACAATCGTTGTTTCCATGTATAATCGATCATTTTTTACATGCATGGGGCAAGCATTTACAGTATGTTTATGACGTACTCAAGCTGTGCGTCCTGCTTTTCTGCCCTGCACAAGGTGTACTGCTTCTTCTCATGATGCAATATTAGGGGGTGGACTTACTAAAGGCAAACAGACTGCGCAGATGCACTTGTTTTCCCCAGAGCTTAGGAAATAGGGCAAAGTTCTGCTGATTCCCATCATCCAATCAGGGGCGGATTGACCATTTGGAAACTCGGGGCACTGCCCGAGGGCACGGGGTCAGTAGGGGGCCCCATGAGATGCCCCTGGTACCTTTTTCATAGGCTTTTTTGAGTTTGGGCAAGGATACAGGGGCCCCATGATCCCCTATTGCTCGGGGGGCCCTTGAGTTGTCAGTCCGCCCCTGCATCCAATTATATGCAAGAAAAAAATGTTTTTTGTTTTTTTTTTTTTAATTTTCCTGGCACATTATTGGGTATTATTTACAATGTGATGCTTCACCAAATTACATTTACTAAGGAAAATGTGTGTAACTGCACCTGCAAAGTGCTCAGTCTATTTGCCTTTAGTAAATCACCCTCTATGAGGCAGCTGTTAATGTAAATGTCAGGTCGGCAATTTAAAATCAAGTTGAGTATAGTGCAAATGTGCTCAGTGCATATTTCAAGACATGAAAACTTCACTATAAGCAATTTTTTAAGTTTTTATATATTGAATATATAAAATTTTTTTTATAAAAACATATAAACTTTTTATAACTGTCTGTCTGCAGAGTCAATAGCTAAAGACCTCCAAACTTGGAGTGGCCTTCAGATGAGCCCAACAACAGTGCGTAGAGAGCTTCATGGAATGGGTTTCCATGGCCGAGCAGCTGCATCCAAGCCTTCCATCACCAAGTGCAATGCAAAGCGTCGGATGCCGTGGTGTAAAGCACGCCACCACTGGACTCTAGAGCAGTGGAGACATGTTCTCTGGAGTGACCAATCACGCTTCTCTGTCTGGCAATCCGATGGACATGTCTGGGTTTGGCGGTTGCCAGGAGAACGGTACTTGCCTGACTGCATTGTGCCAATTGTAAAGTTTGGTGGAGGGAGGATTATGGTGTGGGGGTGTTTTTCAGGGGTTGGGCTTGGCCCCCTAGTTCCAGTGATGAGAACTCTTAAGACATCAGCATACCAAGACATTTTGGACAAGTTTATGCTCCCAACTTTGTGGGAAGAGTTTGGGGATGGCCCCTTTCTGTGCCAACATGACTGCCCACCAGTGCACAAAGCAAGGTCCATAAAGACATGGAGGAGCCAGGGTGGAGGAACTTGACTGTCCTGCACAGAGTCCTGACCTCAACCCCATAGAACACCTTTGGGATGAATTAGAGCGGAGACTGAGAGCCAGGCCTCCTCCCCCGACATCAGTGCCTGACCCGACAAATGTGCTTCTGGAAGAATGGCCAAACCTTCCCCAGGGGTGGACTGACCATTCGGGCACTGCCCGAGGGCCCAGGGTCAGTAGGGGGCCCCATGAGATGCACCTAGTATTTTTCATAGGCTTTTTTGGGTTTGGTTTGAGTGTGTGTGAGGACATAGGGGCCCCATGTTCCGCTATTGCCCAGGGGGCCCCATGAGTTGTCAGTCTGCCCCTGACCTTCCCATAGACACCCTCCTAAACCTTGTGGATGGCCTTCCCAGAAGAGTTGAAGCTGTTATAGCTGCAAAGGGCGGGGCCAACTCAATATCGAATAAAGAATAAACAGGTGGCGCACACACCTTGTGCATTATCCAAGGTTTATTCAAAGGTATAAAGGATAAAAAACATACTCACAGACGAAGCATGTATCTAAAAAGCATGTGCATTATGAAGATGGCCACAACGGCAAGCAAGGTGTTCCAAATGCGGTCAAATTGTTGACGCGTTTCGGGGACGAGTCCCTTTCCTCAGAGCTGCTGACCAACAGGGAATCTATGTATATGTATATCATTTCTGGAGAGATCTGAATATGGCTGTCCACCAACAATCCCCATCCAACTTTACTAAGTTTGAGAAGATTTGCAGAGAAGAATGGCAGAAAATCCTCCAATCCAGGTGAGCAATGCTTGTCGTGTCATACCTCACTCAGATGCCTGCATTACATTGAAGCAGTGGTGAGTGGTGAGCACAGGAAAGGGACTCGTCCCCGAAACGCGTCAACAATTTGACCGCATTTGGAACATCTTGCTTGCCGTTGTGGCCATCTTCATAAGGCACATGCTTTTTACATACATGCTTCGTCTGTGAGTATGTTTTTTATCCTTTATATCTTTGAATAAACCTTGGATAATGCACTAGGTGTGTGCGCCACCTGTTTATTCTTTATTTAGTGGCTGATCTCCCCGTCTGAGGAGGGCTGCACCCCTGAAGCATCTCCTTTGGTTGTCGCTGTCCTGGTTCCCTTGGCTTTCCTTTGGCTGTGTATTTCCTGAGGCACTGGAGAGTACATACGTTATCCAACTCAATATTGAACCCTACGGACTAAGACCGGGATGCCATTAAAGTTCATGTGCGAATAAAGGCAGTCATCCCAATACTTTTAACAATATAGTATATACAGTATATATATATTGTGGGAACTCGCTTCAAAAATGGTAGAGCTTCTTCAAAGCACACAGCAACTCGCTTCTTCTTAAGGGCCTTTTTGCCCAATTTTATTTGAAAGAAAATGTCCCGTCACATAAATCCTCCCACGCAGGGGTATCCACATCAAACCAATGCAAATGATATTCAGCCTTCTGGCTGGTACACCGATTTCCGTCTGTCTCCTGCAGACTCTATCCAAAAATGGCTTTCCCGCACACAGCTAGCCAATAGCACACAGCTTGTCTGGCTTCCACCTCTACTAGGTGAAGCCCACCTGACTCCACAGCAGAGACCTCCTGTCTGCCAGGGTGGAGCCCTCCTGACTCCGTCTGCCAGGGTGGAGCCCTCCTGACTCCTATCTGCTAGGGTGGAGCCCAGAATCATGGCCGTGGCCTCCACAAAAAGGCCTGTACACACCTGTGCAATCATCACGCTGGCTGCCCTCAAAATATGGGCCCAGGATTGGAGATTTCATCCAACCAAAATCTCTTAGAAATCTCCAGGCTACAGGTCCCAAAACAGGCTTTAGAAACCAAAGAGGAAACTGATAAACCAGTTTCCTCTGCATTATGAGATCTGCCTGGAGCCCCTCAACCTATATGGTTGAGAATCCTGGGTCTCCATCGTGATTTCCACCGTGGCAGGATACCGCACTGCCACAATATACAGTTGCAAGAAAAAGTATGTGAACCCCTTGGGATTGCGTGGAGTTTTGCATGAATTGGGCATAAAATGTGCTCTGAACATCATTTAAGTCAGAACAATAGAAGAACACAGTCTGCTGAACATAATACTACACAATCATTAGATGTTGCCATGGTTTAATTGCACATAACATGTAAACATTCACAGTGCAGGGAGGAAAAAGTATGTGAGGCCCTAGCTTAATGACTTCTCCTAGAGCTAATTGGAGCCAGGAGTGAGCCAACCTTGACTCCAATCAGTGTGATGATATTGGATGTGTTGCTGACAGCTGTCCTACCCTTAAAAAACACACACACCTGTTTTGGGTTTACTGGTTTCAAGAAGCACTGTCTGATGTGAACCATGCCTCGCAGAAAAGAGCTCTCAGAAGACCTACGATCAAGAATTGTTGACTTGCATGAAGCTGGAAAGGGTTACAAAAGTATCTCCTTGAGCCTTGATGTTCATGTGTCCACGGTAAGACAGACTGTCTACAAATGGAGAAAGTTTAGCACTGTTGCTACTCTCCCTAGGCGTGGTCGTCCTGTAAAACTAACATTTCTGTTGACACATCTACAATAAGGAAAACATGAAACAAGAATGGAGTACATGGGAGGACACCACGGAGGAAGCCATTGCTGTCCAAAAAGAATATTGCAGCACGTTTGAAGTTTGCAAAAGAGCACCTGGATGTTCCACAGCACTACTGGCAGAATATACTGTGGACAGATGAAACCAAGATTGAGTTGTTTGGGAAGAACACACAACACTATGTGTGGAGAAAAAAAGGCACAGCACACCAACATCAAAACCTCATCCCCACTGTGAAACATGGCGGAGGGAGCAGCATGGTTTGGGGCTGCTTTGCTGCCTCAGGGCCTGGACGGATTGTTGTCATTGATGGGAAAATGAATTCCAGAGTTTATCAAGACATTTTGCAGGAAAACGTACGACCATCTGTCCGCCAACTGAAGCTCCGCAGAGGATGGGTGATGCAACAGGACAATGACCCAAAGCATACAAGTCATTCAACAAAACAATGGCTGCAACAGCACAGAATACGCCTTCTGGAGTGGCCCAGTCAGAGTCCTGACCTCAACCCCATTGAAATGCTGTGGCATGACCTTAAGAGAGCGATTCACACCAGACATCCCAAGAATATTGCTACACTGAAACAGTTTTGTGAAGAGGAGTGCTCCAAAATGACTCCAGATCGTTGTGCAGGTCTGATCTGCAACTACAGGAATCGTTTGGTTGAGGTTATTGCTGCCAAAGGAGGGCCAACCAGTTATTAAGTCCAAAGGTTCACATACTTTTTCCTCCCTGCACTGTGAATGTTTACATGTTATGTGCAATTAAACTCTTTTCTGCGAGGCATGGTTCACATCAGACAGTGCTTCTTGAAACCAGTAAACCCAACACAGGTGTGTGTGTTTTTTAAGGGTAGGACAGCTGTCAGCAACACATCCAATATCATCGCACTGATTGGAGTCAAGGTTGGCTCACTCCTGGCTCCAATTAGCTCTAGGAGAAGTCATTAAGCTAGGGCCTCACATACTTTTTCCTCCCTGCACTGTGAATGTTTACATGTTATGTGCAATTAAACCATGGCAACATCTAATGTTTGTGTAGTATTATGTTCAGCAGACTGTGTTCTTCTATTGTTGTGACTTAGATGACGTTCAGAGCACATTTTATTCCCAATTCATGCAAAACTCCACGTAATCCCAAGGGGTTCACATACTTTTTCTTGCAACTGTATATATATATATTGCAAAATTTTATAACATTTTAGAAATACATTTGATAATAATTTTTATATGCACTTATATATTAAATATACTTTTATATAATAAATTCACAAGTGCTATATATAAACCAATTATATATGTAAAATGTAAAAAAAGAGTTTCATATCATATTTAAAAAAAAATGTCATATGCTTTATGGTTTTTTATAAAAATAAATGTGTGTGTGTGTGTGTATATATATATATATATATCATATTTTATATTTTAAATATTTACTGTATCTAAACCCTTACGGTGAAAACAAAATTAAGCGATAAGGTGACTAAATACCCCTTGAGTTAAGTCTCTTCCTTGATTTCCTTTTTTGATTCCAGGCAGGCAGGCTTGGCCCCAGAACTTTATGTACAAGGGTGACAATGCCGCCTTTCTATAATCTATACTCGGTGGTCCTCTTACCTTTTAAGGAAGCAGCAGAGAAGAGGCAACAGAGACTGTGCTACATTTGAGTTTGGGTGTCCTGTAAAAGAGTTTATTCTTTGAGAACCAGAAAGCATAGTCCATATGGTGCTCCTGCTGGAAAGCAACCTCTGTGGCCGCTGGAGAGGAGTGCCCAATGGATATCCAAAGTGGATAAGACCAATAACACTGATGCAGCTCTTCATAAAGTTGGAGGCAAGGCTCTAGTGCAAACAGACATGAAAAGAAGGAAGGCGCCTCTAAGTGTAGTATTGGCGGTTACACAAGATAACACAATTACACAATACACAAGATAAAATTGCACTTACAGGAGTAAAAACATGAAAGGCTAATAGTGAGTTGCGACCAATGTTCCTAATGGTGAAGTGAAGGGACGTCTGGCCGCCCAGCAGCAGTGTGGCCCGTGGAACTCAGGAACTAGGAACAGAGATGGCTGTAACCTCGAGAAGAGTTGTGGAACGCATACGTCACATGTGGCTTAAGGTAGGGGTGGTAACACGTTTCGGAGCATGAGCAGTAGGCTCCCTCATCAGACCTCTGAGTTCCATGGGCCACGCTGCTGCTGAACGGCCCATCACTTCACTATACGAACATTGGTCGCAACTCACGATGAGCCTTTCATGTTTTACTCCTGTAAGGGCAATTTTATCTTGTGTATTAAATAAACCGCAAACACTACACTTAGAGGCGCCTTCCTTCTTTTCATATCTATTGTTTAAAAACCTCCGCCCTTGTGATGTAATTTGCCTTAAAAGGAAATAGTACTGTAGAGGCAACTCAGGGGAGGGAGTCCATACTGTCATTGATCTTGGGTTTTCTCTATGGGGGCTTATTGAGTGAGAACCCCCCACCCATGTGGTACCATTGGCCTTATAAGGAACTAGTACAGTGGAGGTAACTTGGGGGAGGGAGCCTGCCCCATTGTTGTGCTTAGGTTTCGTCTATAAGAGTTTATTGTTTGAGAACCCCCCTCCCCGTGTGATGTAATTGGCCTTATAAAAAAGTAGTATGGTAGAGGCAACTCAGGGGTGGGAGTCTTTACTATCTTTGAGCTTGGGTTTTCTCTGTGGGGGTTTATTGAGTGAGAATCAGCAGAGTAGAGGTAACTCGGGGAGGGATCCTGTTCTGTGCTGTGCTTGAACTTGGGTTTCTTCACTGGCTGTTTATTGAGGGAGAATCTCTGCCCCTGTGATGCCACTGACCTGATAGGGAGGAGTATACTGGAGGTAACTCGGGGAGGGAGCCTGTGCTATCTTTCAACTCGGGTTTCCTATATGGAGTTTATTGAGTGAGAATTGCTGCCACTATGATGTCATCAGTCTTAAAAGGAAGTAGAACAGTAGAGGTAACTTGGGAGAAGGAGTCTGTGCTAGCATTCAGCTTGGGTTTTCTCAGTGGCTGTTTATTAAGTGAGAATGCCTGCCCCTATGATGTCATTGGTCTTATAATGAAGTGGCATACTCAGGGGCGGACTGACAACTCATGGGGCCCCTGGGCAAAAGGGGATCATGGGGCCCCTGTGTCCTTGCCCAAACTCAAAAAAGCCTATGAAAAAGGTACCAGGGGCATCTCATGAGGCCCCCTACTGACCCCGGGCCCTCGGGCAGTGCCCGAGTTTCCAAATGGTCAGTCCGCCCCTGGGTATACTGTAGGTAACTCTGGGGAGGGAGCCTGTGCTGTCTTTGAGCTTGGGTTTCTTCAATGGCTGTTTATTGAGTGAGAATTCCTGCCCCTATGATGTCATTGGACTTATAATGAAGTGGTATACTGGAGGTAACTCTGGGGAGGGAGCTTGTTCAGTCTTTGAGCTTGGGTTTCATCAATGGCTGTTTATTGAGTGAGAATCTCTGCCCTGTGATGCCACTGACCTGATAGGGAGGAGTATACTGGAGGTATCTCTGGGGAGGGAGCCTTTGCTGTCTTTGAGCTTGGGTTTATTGGGTATGAATCTCTGCCCTGTGATGCCACTGACCTGATAGGGAGGAGTATACTGGAGGTAACTCAGGGGAGGGAGCCTGTGCTAGCTTTCAGCTTGGGTTTTTTCAGTGGTTATTTATTATTTATTAAGTGAGAATTCCTGCCCCTATGATGTCATTGGTCTTATGATGAAGTGGTATATTGGAGGTAACTCTGGGGAGGGAGCCTTTGCTGTCTTTGAGCTTGGGTTTCGTCAATGGCTGTTTATTGAGTGAGAATCTCGGCCCCTGTGATGCCATGGACCTGATAGGGAGGAGTATACTGGAGGTATCTCTGGGGAGGGAGCCTTTGCTGTCTTTGAGCTTGGGTTTCGTCAATGGCTGTTTATTGAGTGAGAATCTCGGCCCCTGTGATGCCATGGACCTGATAGGGAGGAGTATACTGGAGGTATCTCTGGGGAGGGAGCCTTTGCTGTCTTTGAGCTTGGGTTTCTTCATTGACTGTTTATTGAGTAAGAATCTCTGCCCCTGTGTTTCCACTCACCTGATAGGGAGGAGTATACTGGAGGTAACTCAGGGGAGGGAGCCTGTGCTAGCTTTCAGCTTGGGTTTTTCCAATGGTTATTTATTATTTATTAAGTGAGAATTCCTGCCCCTATGATGTCATTGGTCTTATGATGAAGTGGTATGCTGGAGGTAACTCTGGGGAGGGAGTCTTTGCTGTCTTTGAGCTTGGGTTTATTGGGTATGAATCTCTGCCCCTGTGAAGCCACTGACCTGATAGGGAGGAGTATACTGGAGGTAACTCAGGGGAGGGAGCCTGTGCTAGCTTTCAGCTTGGGTTTTTCCAATGGTTATTTATTATTTATTAAGTGAGAATTCCTGCCCCTATGATGTCATTGGTCTTATGATGAAGTGGTATACTGGAGGTAACTCTGGGGAGGGAGCCTTTGCTGTCTTTGAGCTTGGGTTTCTTCAATGGCTGTTTATTGAGTATGAATCTCTGCCCCTGT
Source organism: Staurois parvus (assembly GCF_062004578.1). Taxonomy (NCBI): domain Eukaryota; kingdom Metazoa; phylum Chordata; class Amphibia; order Anura; family Ranidae; genus Staurois; species Staurois parvus. The sequence continues at coordinate 731,043 of NW_028319077.1, forward strand.
GATGCCACTCACCTGATAGGGAGGAGCAGGGGCGGACTGACAACTCATGGGGCCCCCGGGCAATAGGGGATCATGGGGCCCCTGTGTCCTTGCCCAAACTTAAAAAAGCCTATCAAAAAGGTACCAGGGGCATCTCATGGGGCCCCCTACTGACCCTGGGCCCCCGAGTTTCCAAATGGTCAGTCCGCCCCTGGGGAGTAGTATACTGGAGGTAACTCGGGGGAGGGATCCTGTGCTCCCTTTGCACTCCAGTTTCCTCTATGGGCAGCAGCACTTGTTTTAATACTTTAGAAAAATATGATAATTACCCTGTGCAGCAAGTAATAGACTCAACTGAATCGCAGGTGGAGTGAATTTTCTTTTATCTCCACCCAGGACCAAAATGTCCAATTTCTGCACACATACCATCAATATGCAGCAAACGAAAGGATTTTTATTCTAAGAGACTCATTGAAGTTTTACTAAACCATAGCAAGGTTATGCGAGGCAGCAAGTACAAACACAAACAGCACCTAGTGGAGGCCAGCGAGGTTACTAAAATCTGTTTTTACTTTCAGACATGTTTGCATTTCTCTTTCTTCTGCTTATGTATTTTTTTAAAGACCTTTTTTATCTTTTTTACTTTTTTTTTTAATGTTATTGCCTAAAATGTTCGCTGAGCAACACTAAAATGCAGGGTTTTATTTGCACATCAATGAGGTAGTTACTGCAGAGCCATCTTACTTCGAACAGATATTTTTCTGCCAATCCATCTGTTTCAGCAGAGCGTAGGGATAAGCGGAATTCAGAAACACCCCCCCCCCCCCTCATCCTCTCACTCCCCACCCAACCGTTAAAATGCCACATCAATCCCTTCGCTGACACAAAATCTTGTTAGTTATTTTTGGAAGACAGTCAAAGGGGTCTGTTTAACAAGTCATGTCGGTGTGCAAGAATCACAGCACTGATGGCTGCTCAAGTCAAATACATATTTTTGCCTCCATTTTCACATTTATTATGTTCTAAAATAAAAAAAAAAAAAAACATGTTTCAGGTTTAGTCTACCTATAGAGATGATTGGCATACCAAAACAATTAGATATGGAAACAACTTGAACCTCTGGGCAGCACAGTGGCTTAATGGTTAGCACTTCAGCCAAGCAGTACTAGGGTTGCTGGTTCAAATCCCAACCAGAGCACCACCTGCCTGGAGTTGGCATGTTCTCCCTGTGCCTGTGTGGGTGTCAAGGTCCTACCTTTTCCCAGAGATTGTGCGGCTTCATGTACTGGCGTCCATCTTGGGTTTCTGCAGAGCATGGTGGGAGTCTTTTATGCCTTCAGGTCTCTGAGGTCCATCCCCCAGAGGGGTGTGGCTGAGTACATATAAGCCTGTGATCCGCACATGCTCTTTGCACTTGTGTCTTGTGTCTTGTGTCTTTGTGTTGTTACAGCTCTGTGTATACTCTCGTGACTCTTCTGGTATCTGACTCGGCTTGTGACTAGACCATTCTCTGTGTTTTCCTTTGATCTGACCTTCCATTGCTGAACCCGGCCCGTGACCTGTGATTCTTGTCTACTGTTCTGTACCGTTTTGTCCCGTTGTTGTCGACCCAGCCTGCCTGACTACGCTATTGTCATTTCTACCAGCTACACGCCATTGGCGGCGGCCATTACCGCAGCCGGGGTGGCTCGGGAGCCGCGACCTGGTTCCTGGCTGCGTCAAGTCCATCCCCACCATCAGGGGCCCTGGTGAAGGGCAGCCTGGGACTTAGACTCCGCACCCTGAGGGACTTCGGTCTGTTGGTGGTGGTTGTCGTCAGTTAGTGCGTTACCCTGCCACTAGGCCTACCTGTCTGTTCCACAGCCCTGCCCTGACAGTGGGTTTCCTCCCACACTCCAAAGATGTGCTGGTAGGTGATTTGGCTCCTGTCTAAATTGGCCCTAGTATGTGTATGCATGAATGTTAGGGACCTTAGATTGTACACCCCTTGAGGGTTAGGGACTGATTGAATGTACAATACATGTATGTAAAGTACTGTGTAAATTGACAGCACTATGTAAATCCCTGAAATAAATAAACCTCTACAGATGCCACCTGACCAACTTTTCAGGAAAAACCCAGTCCAAACAATCCAATTTTCCTACAAGATGAAAGCAACACTGGGGACTCCCTCAGAAGAAGTCGTCTGACGAAACGCATTAGGGTGTGGCTTTATTGGTGACATCATCACGCACGCTGACTCATGTGTCCGAACCACGTGATTGCACCATCGCCTTCTTGGTTGCAGGAAGGCGAGTGAGACGCCGGAGACAGAGCCTGAGGCTCTAATATTAACTAATGCTATACATTTTTTTACTCAATGTCAGTGCGGTTTTATGGGGGGTTTTGTGATAAAGAAAAGGTAAGCCCTTATCCCTATGACTATGTGCATCGCACGAAACGCGTCTGGGGGCAGCAGCAACTGGACATCTAGCCACAGCATACCCTGAATACATGGTCAGTAATTTTCGGAATTTTTTGAAAATCTGATATTTACCATTGCACCCATTATCCTTGAATAAAAAAGGTACCTTAAGTAATATCACGCTATGTGGTCTCTTATTGGGCACTCTGTGTGAGTGTCATCATTCACAGTGCCCATTTGGAGGAAAGATGACCCTGATGGTGATACCTGTTAGAGGTTTCTGGTGACCTTTTCTGTGGAGCTGGGATGGTGATTCGTATGGTAACCTGACCCGAGACCTGATGACCTATCTATAACCTGATGACGCAGGATTTATTATTGTGCATTTTAAACGCACATCTGGTGAGTGCGTTTTTTATCCATTCGTGTGGCTTGCACCTGTTGTCACTCCCGGATCAGGACGTCCACACACTTGGAATTGTGATCTTTGCTTGATCTACACAATTATATTGAACTAATTATATCACGATTGATCACCTTAAGGTGATACCACCTATCCACATTTAAATGGCATGGCATTATGTATACTAATATGTATCATCATTTAGCGCTTCACCAACTTTTTTGAATACATATATATGGGGGGTTTTGTTACCTTAATAAATTTGTTGGATGATATTGCACTATGGCGAGTATGTTCTTTATTCACATGTACTAATTGGATATGTGAGGATTTCTTTAAAACCGGAGCATAGTGGTAGATTGCTGGATATTTACAGATACGCTGGTTTATCACCAGCACATGGTGAGTGTGCATTTTGATGGGGTGTTTTGAGCACTGGATGTCACGTTGGTGAAGGAGGATCTCATTACTTCATTGATAGAGGATCATTTATATATGGACTTTTCTGAACGGACTATATGGAGATTTCCTATATATGATTTAGTACTAATTTATTTATGTGCACATATTTGGTGGTGAATATATTATTAATTTATATACTTATTCTTTAAGTATTTATTTATTTGTTCATATAATTTGATTAATTATTAATTGGTGTAGGGTTGCGCTATTATTTGTGGTTGGTATCACAACTTATTATTATTAACACTGGCGATGTCTATGTACTTAGTGTACAGATGTCGACTTTTCTGGATTTCCTAGGAAAGTCCCGCATCATGGGGCCATGGGATCACAGTGCTACCATTACTTCAGTTACTGCACAGGTGCAGTAGCACAAAAAGGTGTTTATTTTGGCTTTCCGGGGGGAGTTCGCTGCATAGTTAGAGACATGGTTTCGGGGGCCACTCTAGTAAAAGGGATGGGTCTGTGGAAGACTGCCCAGTCGCTGGGTGGGCCTGAGGTCTACTTAACTGTGTCTCTGGAACAGGGACGAAAATGTTGGTAAGTATGTTAGTGTGTAAATATGTACATTCGACCAACATATTTGTGTGTGTTTTTGCAAAAAACTTTCATAAGAAATGTTTGAGTGATTTTCACTTCATTTCATTTTTGCTGATGCCAACTGGCCAATCAATCTTGTAAAAAAAATTCCAGTCCAAACAATTAAATTTTCCTACAAGATAAAAGCAACACCAAGGGGTGTCTATGTACTTTTTGTGTAGATGCCAACTTTTTTGGATCTTTTAGGAAAATCCCATATCATGGGGCCATGTCCAGGATTACAGTACTACCGTTACTTCACTTACTGCACTTCCGTAGTAACTCAAAAAGGTGTTCATTTTGGTGGTCCAGGTCACAAGTGGCAACCTTAGAGACATGGCTTCAGTGGGTAAATGGGAAGGGTCTGTGCAAGACTGGGTCACTGGGTGGGCCTGAGGTGGACTTAACTGTGTGCCTGGGACAGGGAATGAAGTGTTGGTAAGCATGTTAGTGTATAAACATGTACATTCAACCATCACGTTTGTGTTTGTTTTTGGAAAGATTTTTCATAAGAAGTTTTTAGGTGATTTGCACCATTTTATGTCTGATGATGCCAACTGGCCAACCAAACTCATCAAGGAAAATCCAGTCAAGACAATTGAATTTTTCTACAAGGGCAACACGAAGGGATATCTATGTATTACTGTATAGATGCCACCTGTCCTGGATCACAGTGCTGCCATTAATACAGCTACTACATATGAGCAGTAACTCAAAAAGGTGTTACAAGGTCACAAATGGCAACCTTAGAGAAATGGTTTCAGTGGGCCAGTGTGTAAATGGGATGGGTCTGTGCAAAACCACCCAGCCACTGGGTGGGCCAGATGCAGACTTAAAGTGTTACTAAACCCCGGACCCTACATGCACTATATCTAGTCTCCCTGGACTCTGCATTCACTATATCTGGTCTCCCCGGACCCTGCATTCACTATATCCTGTCTCCCCGGACCCTGCATTCACTATATCCGCTCTCCCTGGACCCTGCATTCACTATATCCGGTCTCCCCGGACCCTGCATTCACTATATCCTGTCTCCCCGGACCCAGCATTCACTATATCCGGTCTCCACGGACCCCGCATTCACTATATCCGGTCTCCCCGCACCCTGCATTCACTATATCCGCTCTCCCCAGACCCTGCATTCACTATATCCGCTCTCCTCGGACCCTGCCTTCACTATATCCGCTCTCCCCGGACCCTGCATTCACTATATCCGCTCTCCCCGGACTCTGCATTCACTATATCCACTCTCCCCGGACCCTGCATTCACTATATCCGCTCTCCCCGGACCCTGCATTCACTATATCCACTCTCCCCAGACCCTGCATTCACTATATCCGCTCTCCCCAGACCCTGCATTCACTATATCCACTCTCCCCGGACCCTGCATTCACTATATCCGGTCTCCCCGGTCCCTGCATTCACTATATCCACTCTCCCCAGACCCTGCATTCACTATATCCGCTCTCCCAGGACCCTGCATTCACTATATCAGCTCTCCCCGGACCCCGCATTCACTATATCCGCTCTCCCTGGACCCTGCATTCACTATATCCGCTCTCCCCGGACCCCGCATTCCCTATATCCGCTCTCCCCGGACCCCGCATTCACTATATCCGCTCTCCCCGGACCCCGCATTCACTATATCCGCTCTCCACGGACCCTTCATTCACTATATCCGCTCTCCCCGGACCCCGCATTCACTATATCCGCTCTCCCCGGACCCTGCATTCACTATATCCGCTCTCCCCGGACCCCGCATTCACTATATCCGCTCTCCCCGGACCCCGCATTCACTATATCCGCTCTCCCCGGACCCTTCATTCACTATATCCGCTCTCCCCGGACCCCGCATTCACTATATCCGCTCTCCCCGGACCCCGCATTCACTATATCCGCTCTCCCCGGACCCCGCATTCACTATATCCGCTCTCCCCGGACCCTGCATTCACTATATCTGGTCTCCCACAGTACACAGAACATGGCGAAAGCCTAAAAAAGATCTAAACTCATTCCGGTGACTGCTCATCCCACAACTCTTGAGCATGATTTTTTTTGCTAATAACCAACCCTAACATGGGAATAAGGAAGAGCACAACATCACACTTCAAACAAAATACATTTACAAAAACAGTATCTCCTTTTATTTAATTATATTGACTTGAACCTCTCTATCTGTTGGGCGTGTATCAAACATCCCCTCCAAGATACAAAACGTTCAGCTCTTCCTTGTCCCCATTCTGCAGTTGGTTATTAGCAATATTACAAATATGGAAAATGACTTTTAAAATGATGTTAATCTATTCAATCTTACAGGAGGTTTTAGTGACTGGGTTGTCATCGAATTGAATTATTGCACTGCCTGGTGACAAGGGCCCATATGTGTCACCTACAAAAGAAATCACTAACAAAGATAATAATACTTGTTCTTGCCCACACATGGCTGGAACCATCTGGAAGATTGATTTAACCCCTTCCCATCCGCCCTAGAGCAGAAATACTGCTACAGGGCGGCACGGGTGCGCAAAATCACGTATATTTACTATTCGCGGTTGCAGCTGTCAATCACCGGGTCCCGGCCAGTGATTACTTGCCAGCGCCCCGGTGATTTCTGACAATCTCCGACGGAGAAGCGCACACCCAAAAAAGCCTATAAAACGGTACCAGGGGCATTTCATGGGGCCCCCTACTGACCCTGGGCTCTCAGGCAGTGCCCGAGTGCTCTAATGGTCAGTCCGCCCCTGGCGGCAGGCCATATGTATCACCTACAAAAGAAATAACTCACAAACAGTGGTGCATTTAGGTTTTGTGCTGCCCTAGGCAACACAAAAATCGCCCCCTCATGGAGAGACCCTGACACCAGCCAACACCCCCCCTCCCCACCAAAGAGAGCCTGGCATTGACCAACAACACTCCAGCCCCCCACCCAAGAGAGTCTTCCACTACCACCACCCCCCATACACTGGTAACCCCCACCCCGGTGAGAGAGAAGACATTCACCTTCTCAGACTTCCCTGGGAACAAGAGTCAACCTGGTCCCCATGCTGCTTGTGTCCCTTCTTCCATCCCTTCTTTTGGCGCTGCCGCCCTGAAAAATTCCGCCCTAGGCAAGTGCCTTCTCTGCCTTGTGGTAAACACATTCCTGCTCACCAAGATAATAATATTTGTTCTTGCCCACACATGCTGGAACCATCTGGAAGATTGATTTAACTAGTTGCCGAACGCAGATAGCCAAATGATGGCTGCACGGTGGTCATCCAGTTCTGGGAGGGCGTCATTTAATGTCCTCCCAGAGCGTGCTCACCTGGGGGCACGCACCCGGCGATATCCGTGATCACGGTGTCCTACAGACACAGCTGATCACGTGCTGTGGTAAAAGGCCAATCACAGCGGCCTTTTACCACGTGATCAGCCGTGTCCAATGACACGCTCATCACCGGGTAATGCAATTGCCGGTTCTCGGCTGCACTTTCCTGTCAGAGCAGGGATCAGCACCGATCATAAGGGCACTGCGCAGCAGTGCCACCCACCAGTTCCACCCACAAGTGCCCAGCAGTGCCACCCACCTGTGCCAAGCAGTGCCACCCACCTGTGTCCATCAGTGCCCATCAATGCCGCCCAGCAGTGCCGCCAGTCAGTGCCGAACAGTTGCGCCAGTCAATGCCCAGCAGTACCACCAGTCAGTGCCGACTATCAGTGCTGACTATCACTACCCATCATCAGTGCCAGATCATCAGGGCTGTCTATCAGTGCCACCTATCAGTGCCGCCTATAAATGCCGCCTATCCATGCCACCTCATTAGTGCTGCATATCAGTGCCCATCATTGCTGCCTATCAGTGCCCATCAGTGCCGCCTATCAGTGCTGCCTATCAGTGCCCATCAGTGCCGCCTATCAGTGCCCATGAGTGCTGCCTATCAGTGCCCATCAGTGCTGCCTATGAGTGCCATTCAGAGCTGCCTATCAGTGCAGCCTCATCAACGCACATCAGTGAAGGAGAAAAATGACCTGTTTACAAAATTTTATAATAGAAACAAAGAAACTTTTTTCTTTCAAATTTTTTGCTATTTTTTTGTTTATAGCGCAAAAAGTAAAACACCCAGCAGCAAGTAAATACCACCAAAAGAAAGCTCTATTTGTGAGAAAAAAATGATAAAAAGTTCATATGAGTACAGTGTTGCATGACCGCGCAAATGTCATTCAAAATGCGACAGTGCTGAAAGCTGAAAATTGGCCTGGTAAGGAAGGGGGTATAAGTGCCCGGTAGGCAAATTGGTATAAGTTTGCATTGTGGCACCTACAAGTCTATGCTCCACAGCAGGGGCGGACTGACCATTTGGAAAGTTGGGCACTGCCCGAGGGCCCAGGGTCAGTAGGGGGCCCCATGAGATGCCTCTGGTACCTTTTTCATAGGCTTTTTTGAGTTTGGGCAAGAACACAGGGGCCCCATGATCCCCTATTGCCCAGGGGCCCCATGAGTTGTCAGTCCGCCCCTGCTCCACAGGTACGGCTCCACCCGTAAATACCCGTCATCGAACGCTTGTAAGCGGAGCACTGTTCGGAGCCATGTAATATATGTGTGCAGCCTGTATGTGGGGGCTGGGCTAGTCCCATATTTATCCTGTAGATTCTATTGAGAGGCCCCAGACTGGTTTTTCGAGAGGGATTTATAAGCAATTTTCTGCAGCAGCGGGTGGAGAGCGGAAGACCCTATTCTTGGATTACGTCTTTCCATGGCAATAGTCTTTCCCTTTCCTCTCTCTTTGTTTTCTTCGGAAAGTCGGAATGAAAGAGAAAAAAAAAAATCTAAGAAGGCAGCGAATATTCCAGGGACGCAATAATTTCGTATCTGTGTACCTGCTGGCTGGGAGTGCAGAGGTCTGTGGAAGTGGATAGTAATATGCGGTCACCCCGCTGCTCTGAAGAAACTCTTATGTAGTGCAGGATCTCTATCAATGCTGCGCCTCGTATGATGTCATGCTGATTATATTATCTATATGTCTTCTTTTTTCCTTTTTGCACTGAGATATTTAAAGATCTGTCCTGCTGGGCTCCATCATGGCGCAGGGAGTAGAGGTATCCAAATACGAGGAATTCCAACACATCTTGGAGAGTAACACTTGGCTGTTTATAAAGCTATATAAAGCTCCATGTTTCCCCCTAAAAGCCCCCCCCCCCTCTGCCTTGTGGCCCCCAATAGACGCATGACATGCTTTTTGTGTCGAAAGTTTGGAGCTTAACCCCTTTCTAGGCTATTATGCCTGGGGGATGGGGGGGTAGGAAGAACTACTTGACCACTGTGATTGGCTGTCACAACTAGGAGCTGGTCTAGCTGGCTCTTGATCCTTGCTGGAGACTTTCCTACCCCCCCTCTGCCTTGTGGCCCCCAATAGATGCATGACATGCTTTTTGTGTCGACCGTTTGGAGCTTAACCCCTTTCTAGGCTATTATGCCTGGGGGGATGGGGTAGTAAGAAGGTCTACCTGACCGCATGACCACTGTGATTGGCTGTCACGACTAGGAGCTGGTCTAGCTGGCTCTTGATCCTTGCTGGAGGCCTTCCTACCCCCACCCCCCACCTTGTGGCCTCCAATAGATGCACGACATGCTTTTTGTGTCGAAGGTTTAGAGCTTAACCCTTTCTAGGCTATTATGCCTGGGGGGATGGGGGGGGGAGGGGTAGGAAGGTCTACCTGACCACATGACCACTGTGATTGGCTGTCATGACTAGGAGCTGGTCTGGCTGGCTCTTAATTCTTGCTGGAGACCAGGAGCTGTCTTTGACAGCTTGCTGTCATGCAGTAAGCATGCTCTCAACAAAGAGAGGTATCCATATACGAATAACACCAACACATCTTGGAGAGCAACAGTTGGCTGTTTATAAAGCTATATAAAGCTTATAAAGCTCCATGTTTCCCCCTAAAACAAGCCCCCCCTCTGCCTTGTGGCCCCCAATAGATGCAGGACATGCTTTTTGTGTCGACTGTTTGGAGCTTAACCCCTTTCTAGGCTATTATGCCTGGGGGGATGGGGGGGTAGGAAGAATTACTTGACCGCATGACCACTGTGATTGGCGGTCACGACCAGGAGCTAGCCTAGCTGGCTCTTGATCCTTGCTGGAGACCTTCCTACCCCCCCCCCCGCCTTGTGGCCCCCATAGACGCATGACATGCTTTTTGTGTCGAAAGTTTGGAGCTTAACCCCTTTCTAGGCTATTATGCCTGGGGGGATGGGGGAGTAGGAAGGTCTACCTGACCGCATGACCACTGTGATTGGCTGTCACGACTAGGAGCTGGTCTGGCTGGCTTTTGATCCTTGCTGGAGACCTTCCTACCCCCCCCCTCTGCCTTGTGGCCCCCATAGACGCATGACATGCTTTTTGTGTTGACCGTTTGTAGCTTAACCCCTTTCTAGGCTATTATGTATGGGGGGATGGGGGAGTAGGAAGGTCTACCTGACCGCATGACCACTGTGATTGGCTGTCACGACTAGGAGCTGGTCTGGCTGGCTTTTGATCCTTGCTGGAGACCTTCCTACCCCCCCCTCTGCCTTGTGGCCCCCATAGACGCATGACATGCTTTTTGTGTTGACCGTTTGTAGCTTAACCCCTTTCTAGGCTATTATGTATGGGGGGATGGGGGAGTAAGAAGGTCTACCTGACCGCATGACCACTGTGATTGGCTGTCATGACTAGGAGCTGGTCTGGCTGGCTCTTGATCCTTGCTGGAGACCTTCCTCCCCCCCCCTCTGCCTTGTGGCCCCCAATAGATGCATGACATGCTTTTTGTGTCGAAAGTTTGGAGCTTAACCCCTTTCTAGGCTATTATGCCTGGGGGGATGGGGGGGTAGGAAGAATTACTTGACAGCATGACCACTGTGATTGGCGGTCACGACTAGGAGCTAGTCTAGCTGGCTCTTGATCTTTGCTGGAGACCTTCCTACCCTCCCGCCCTCTGCCTTGTGGCCCCCAATAGACGCATGACATGCCTTTTGTGTCGAATGTTTGGAGCTTAACCCCTTTCTAGGCTATTATGCCTGGGGGGATGGGGGGGTAGGAAGGTCTACCCGACCGCATGACCACTGTGATCGGCTGTCATCGACTAGGAGCTGGCCTGGCTGGCTCTTGATCCTTACTGGAGACCAGGAGCTGTCTTTGACAGCTTGCTCTCATGCAGTAAGCATGCTCTCAACAAAGAGACAGAGACCTCTTCTGCCCATGGATTCATATGTGTGACGTGTGAGCATTGAAGCCCATCCTCTTTGCTGCTGTACATATGTGTTATGTTGGTGGCAAGAGGTTATGGGGTACCAATTTTTGGATAACTTTAATTGTCAGAAATGTATAAAACCTGAATATGGGATCTGAGGCATCCCATAAGCTTTCATTTTTCCCACATGGAAGTAAAATATATTTTAAATATATTTAAAAATACTCTTCCCAAATATATTGACATACTACAAATTTGGCCGTATTCAATAGGCCCACATGGAAGAAAAATATATTTGAAATATATTTTAAAAATATATTTGAAATGCTACAAATATATTTCAATAAATATAAATAAATAAATATATATATACTGCATGTTGAAATGCATTTTTATATATTACAAAATAGATGAAAAATATTTTTAAAAATATATTTTTTTAAAATATATTTTTCTGATTTTTTTAACATGTAAAAAAACATATATTTTTACATATATTTGTAATCCCATTCCAAAAATGTAGATTTGTATTTTTTAAAGACATACAGTATATTTGAAATGTATTTTTAAAAATATTTTTCATATATTTTGTAATAAGCACATTTCAACATAAAGTAAATAGTTGATAGAATCAAGCATATACAGTGATGGAAATAAGTATATATATATTTTTTTTGTAGCATTACAATTTTTTTAATTAATTAATTTATTGATATATTTTTAAATATATTGAATACGGCCAAAACTGTAGTTTTTCAAACATATGTCAGTATATTTGGGAAAGAATATTTTTAAAATATATTTCCAATATATTTTTCTTCCATGTGGGTTATTACCTTAATCAAGCCAATAAAGGGTACCCTTTTGGTTTGTGGGAGGTTCGGTGAACCAAGCATGAAGTTTGCAAACTCCGAACATAGCACCAAACCCCATTGTTATTTTCTCTCCTTTGTGCAGTGATATTAGGAAAGAGCAGCCTTTCTGAACCTTTCCAACCCAGAGGAACCCTCGAAGTAACTTTCCAGTCTCAGGCGACCCTGCTAAAAATGACTATATCTACAACTCATGATATATTAGTATGATGGTCACGGGGACGAATGCTTCTTACACTTGTGGTCAATGGAAGGAATTCCCCCTTTCCAGATAGCTAAAAAGATTATTGTTGTCAGTGGGAACCTATCTTTAAAGGCCATTGCTCAAGGAACCCCTGGCAACCTCTGGAGGAACCCTAGTTGAGAAACCCTGTCCTAGAGCAGGGGGAGATTTAATTCCATCATCAATTATGATGATCCGATGTCATCTGATGTGTACACATTGCAATCTCATTGCAGATTCCTGGTGCTCTATTAGGAAAGAGCAGTCTTTCTGAACCTTTCCAACCCAGAGGAACCCTCGAAGTAACTTTCCAGTCTCAGGGAACCCCTGCTACAATTGGCTATATCTACAACTCATGATATATTAGTATGATGGTCACGGGGAAGAATGCTTCTTACACTTTTGGTCAATGGAAAGAATTCCCCCTTTCCAGATAGCTAAAAAGATCATTGTTGTCAGTGGGAACCTATCTTTAAAGGCCATTGCTCAAGGAACCCCTGGCAACCTCTGGAGGAACCCTAGTTGAGAAACCCTGTCCTAGAGCAGGGGGAGATTTCATTCCATCATCAATTATGATGACCCAATGTCATCAGATGAGTACACATTGCAATCTCATTGCAGATTCCTGGTGGTCTGTTAGGAAAGATCAGTCTTTCTGAACCTTTCCAACCCGGAGGAACCCTCGAAGTAACTTTCCAGTCTCAGGGAACCCCTGCTACAATTGGCTATATCTACAACTCATGATATATTAGTATGATGGTCACGGGGAAGAATGCTTCTTACACTTTTGGTCAATGGAAAGAATTCCCCCTTTCCAGATAGCTAAAAAGATCATTGTTGTCAGTGGGAACCTATCTTTAAAGGCCATTGCTCAAGGAACCCCTGGCAACCTCTGGAGGAACCCTAGTTGAAAAACCCTGTCCTAGAGCAGAGGGAGATTTCATTCCATCATCAATTATGATGACCCGATGTCATCAGATGAGTACACTTTGCAATCTCATTGCAGATTCCTGGTGCTCTATTAGGAAAGATCAGTCTTTCTGAACCTTTCCAACCCGGAAGAACCCTCGAAGTAACTTTCCAGTCTCAGGGAACCCCTGCTAAAACTGGCTATATCTACAACTCATGATATATTAGTAAGATGGTCACGGGGACGAATGCTTCTTACAATTTTGGTCAATGGAAAGAATTCCCCCTTTACAGATGGCTAAAAGGATCATTGTTGTCAGTGGGAATCTTTCTTAAAAGGCCATTGCTCAAGGAATCCCTGGCAACCTCTGGAGGAACTCTAGTTGAGAAACCCTGTCCTAGAGCAGAGGGAGATTTCATTCCATCATCAATTATGATGACCCAATGTCATCAGATGAGTACACATTGCAATCTCATTGCAGATTCCTGGTGGTCTGTTAGGAAAGAGCAGTCTTTCTGAACCTTTCCAACCCGGAGGAACCCTCGAAGTAACTTTCCAGTCTCAGGGAACCCCTGCTACAATTGGCTATATCTACAACTCATGATATATTAGTATGATGGTCACGGGGAAGAATGCTTCTTACAATTTTGGTCAATGGAAAGAATTCCCCCTTTACAGATGGCTAAAAGGATCATTGTTGTCAGTGGGAATCTTTCTTAAAAGGCCATTGCTCAAGGAACCCCTGGTAACCTCTGGAGGAACCCTAGTTGAGAAACCCTGTCCTAGAGCAGAGGGAGATTTAATTCCATCATCAATTATGATGACCCGATGTCATCTGATGTGTACACTTTGCAATCTCATTGCAGATTCCTGGTGCCCTATTAGGAAAGATCAGTCTTTCTGAACCTTTCCAACCCGGAAGAACCCTCAAAGTAACTTTCCAGTCTCAGGGAACCCCTGCTAAAATTGGCTATATCTACAACTCATGATATATTAGTGTGATGTTCACGGGGACGAATGCTTCTTACAATTTTGGTCAATGGAAAGAATTCCCCCTTTACAGATGGCTAAAAGGATCATTGTTGTCAGTGGGAATCTTTCTTAAAAGGCCATTGCTCAAGGAACCCCTGGCAACCTCTGGAGGAACTCTAGTTGAGAAACCCTGTCCTAGAGCAAAGGGAGATTTCATTCCATCATCAATTATGATGACTCGATGTCATCAGATGAGTACATATTGCAATTTCATTGCAGATTCCTGTTGGTCTGTTAGGAAAGAGCAGTCTTTATGAACCTTTCCAACCCGGAGGAACCCTCAAAGTAACTTTCCAGTCTCAGGGAACCCCTGCTACAATTGGCTATATCTACAACTCATGATATATTAGTATGATGGTCACGGGGAAGAATGCTTCTTACACTTTTGGTCAATGGAAAGAATTCCCCCTTTACAGATGGCTAAAAGGATCATTGTTGTCAGTGGGAATCTTTCTTAAAAGGCCATTGCTCAAGGAACCGCTGGCAACCTCTGGAGGAACCCTAGTTGAGAAACCCTGTCCTAGAGCAGAGGGAGATTTAATTCCATCATCAATTATGATGACTCGATGTCATCTGATGTGTACACTTTGCAATCTCATTGCTAAATAACAGATTCCTGGTGCTGCACTAAACACACCGCCAGGGATCCCGAGTGACAACATAAACCAAACATGGTCAATAATCAAATTGGGTCAACAACCTCACGGAGGATCTCCACCTGTCTGTTTACTTTACATCAGCCAGTAATTATGTGGATTTGCAAAGTACATCCAACCTAAACCCCATCCATACTGATATGCACATCCCTCTATGCTGTATATTAATCTGCCTTGTATATTAACCCTATCCACTGTCTGTTGCTAATTCTTGCTGTTTGTCTAATCATTGCAGCAAAACCAAGGAACTAACCCAGTAGTATATTAATGTGCCTTTAATAAACAGGAATGCTGTGTATACAAAATATATACAGGTACAAGGATGCAAAGCAAGACATGCGGAGTACTGCAATAGATGCACACATGCACATGATACCATCTTAATAGCATCATGGGCCCCTGGGCACTGGGACCCCTTCCAGCCTGCCCCAATTTATGTACCTACTCTCATGAATTAAAGTATAAATAGTTGATAGAATCAAACATATACAGTGAAGGAAATAAGTATTTGATCCCCTGCTGATATTGAATGTTTGCCCACTCACAAAGAAATGATCGGTCTAACAATGGAATGTTCGGTGTAACACTGATTGACAGAATACAACAACAAATTCAGCAGAAATGCGTCTAACAAATGATGACTGATCTGTATGTTCATAAGGAAAATAAGGATTCGATCCCCTATCATTCAGCAGGATTTCTGGCTCCCAGGTGTCTTTCATACAGGTAACAAGCTGAGATTAGAAGCAGTCTCTTAAAGGGAGTGCTGTTAATCTAATTTTGTTACCTGTATAAAAGACACCTGTCCACAGGAGCAATCAAACAATCAGATTCCAAACTCTCCACCATGGCAAAGACCAAAGAGCTGTCCGAGGATGTCAGGGACAAGATGGTAGACCTACACAAGGATGGACTGGGCTACCAAACTATGGCCAAGCAGCGTGGTGAGAAGGTGACAACAGTTGGTGCAATCATTCACAAATGGAAGAAACACAAAACAAGTGTCAGTCTCCCTAGGTCTGGTGCACCATGCAAGATCTCACCTCGTGGAGTGTCAATGATCATGAGAACAGTGAGGAATCATCCCAGAACTACACGTGAGGATCTTGTCAATGATCTCCAGGCAGCTGGGACCACAGTCACCAAGAAAACAATTGGTAACACACTAGGCCGACAAGGACTGAAATCCTGCAGTGCCCGCAAGTCCCTCTGCTCAAGAAAGCACATGTCCAGGCCCGTCTGAAGTCTGCCCCTGAACATCTGAATGATGCAGAGGAGGACTGGTGGGAAGAGAAGTGGGCAACATTCAAAATCAGCAGGGGATCATATACTTATTTCCTTCACTGTATTTATTAGTACCATTGATAAAATTGATAATAAACAATAAGAAAACATGTCTTAAATCAAACACTAATCAACAGAAAGCACAGTACAATGGGAAGGGGGGGTGTAAGCAGAAGGGCACAGTACAGGAGGAGTCAGGAAGGCACAATATTGGGATCAGGAGGGCACAGCTGCCTACACCATCCTGGGACAGTTTAGTAAAAAAAGTGACTGTCCCAGCAAATCCATTGGCAAGTGGCAAGTATGATGCGGTGCAAGATCATCATGGGGCCCTTAGGCACCTGGGGCCCCTGGGTGGTGCCCAGAGGTGCCCATGCATTAAGACAGTTCTTCATGATACCTGTAATGGACCGCCTGACAGTACCTCTATCAATCCCCTGGCAGAGCCTCCCCAGAGTGCGGAGTCTAAGCACCGGAGCACTTGTTCACCAGGGCCCCTGATGGTGGGGATGGACTTGGAGCGCTCCGGTACCAGGTCGCAGCTGCTAGGTATCTCCAACAGGGGTAGAGGAGTCTGACAGGAGCTCCAGGGGGCTAAGAGTCTGATGTGAGGGAACCTAGTGATCCCTGCGGGATGGATGGATGAGCTAAATCAGAGTCATACAGGTCGGGTGGGCAACTAGCGGGTCGGTGAGGTACAAAACGGTAGGCAAAGGACAGTCGGGTCACACGCAGGGCCAATACCAAAAGATCAGATTTAAAGGGGAACATCCAGGAGCAGAGTCAGGTAGGCCAAGGGTCAGGACAGGAGAAGGCAGCAAGGTCAAACAATCCAGATCAAGATTTTTTTTTTTTTTCCCATCAGACTGAATCACAACTACTCAGCAGTAACTGTCAAAAACAAGAACTTAACTGAGCTGTGTTCCTTGCATCATCTAGGACAGTAAAAGGCAAATACAAAAGCTAAAAGACCCCAATTTCTCAGGGAGGCTCCCGCCTCCCCACCCACCACCTCCTATACCTCCATACCGCATTCGCACCATCCTCTCCCATCCGCTTTCTTTCCACCACTAGCATACAGTACAATTTAGCAAAACACCAGTCAACACAATCACTTTCCGACAGATCCAACTTCCTCTTTTGCAAAGCACACCGGGCCTCCCTCATCACCTCTCTAAAAATAGCCGAAAACACATACGCCCGCCTTTGTACCACCTTCCCCCCTTCCACTAGTCCAAACACTCCAGCTTCAAAAGTAATATTCTGAACACCAACCACCTTATGCACAAATCCACCCAACCTCCTCCACACTTCCTTTGCAAAGCCACAATCCCAAAAAACGTGCCTGACATTCTCAACTCCCCCACAACCTTCTCTTGGACACCTCTCACTCCTCACCAAATCTCTCCCTTTCAGGAAATCCATTGTAGGCAAGACATTATGCAACGACATCCATACAACTTCCTTCTGTTTATTTGTCACCCCTACCATTCCCATATTCCTCCAGCAATCTTCCGTCTGTTTCGAGCCCAAGCCCCTGATGTTAGTTAATAGCTCTGCCCTCCTCAGCCATCTCCAAAGACTCTCTTTCTTCCCCACCTCCTGCCCCAACTCACCCAGAGAGTGGTCCCTAAAAAACTTCCCCATGCCAAGATAATATGCAGGGGACACTAGGGACATGGGCCGCGTAAGGTCCTTCTCACACCACCCCCATCTCAACAGAGGCCATCCTATCAAAAACCTCATTAAGGCAGCTACAGCACCACCCGTGTCAAAGGCCTTCCAATGCACCAACCACCACTGTATCTCCAGGAACCGGGCAATATTGGGAAAGTCATAACCTCCCAAAGACACAGCCTTCATCACCACCTCCCTAGCCACTCTCTCCATTTTGGACCCCCAAAAGAACTGGAATAACATCCGGGTCACAGTTTGACACATCCTCTTATTAAATGGAAAGATCACCCCAAAGTATAACAACACAGGGAGAACTACCGCTTTAACAATAAGAGTCTTTCCAGATAAGGACAGCCTCCTCATCTTCCACAGCCCCAGCTTCTTGACCACCTTCCCTATACTCCTCTCAGCATTCACCTGATTCATTAAATTCCTCTCAAAATGGACTCCCAGGACATCCAACTCCTCCACCTTCTCCAAACTACTCCGGGACACATCACAGGATCCACTAAGAACACAAACCTTGCTCTTACTCCAATTAATCCTCAAACCAGACATTCCACCAAAAATTTTAAGCTGCAATTCAGCCCTTCCCAGATCTCTAGCGGACCCACACAAGAGCGTGATATCATCCATATAGCAGAGAGCCTTGGAGCATTCATTCCCACAGCCCGGTACAAACATCCCTTGAAAGACCTTGTCCTTCTGCAGGTGCCTCAGCAACGGCTCCATGACACAAATGAAGGCGATCGGCGACAGGGGGCACCCCTGGCGCACCCCGGACCTCACCTCCACCACCCCCGTCAAAGTGCCATTTACCAGGATCCTACTCTGCACACCCTGGTACAGACCCTCCACCATAGCCACAAAACCTCCAGGCAAGCCCATCCGCCTCAATACAGCAAATAAATACCTGTGAGACACCCGATCGTACGCCTTCTCTAAATCTATGCCAGCCACCGCCAAAGGGGTGTTATTGCTCTGAGCGTAATATATCAGATCCCTCAAGAGGATCAGGTTATCAGAGATTCGCCTGCCAGGCACTGCACACACCTGCCATTTTCAAATTACTCCAGAAATAATACCACTCAGTCTATTGGCCAGAAGTTTTGCCAAGATCTTATAATCACAGTTGAGCAACGTGATTGGCCTCCAATTCTTAACCTCCCTTTGATCCCCTTTCTTGTATAACAATGTAATTATACCCTCCCTCATTGATCTGGACACCACCTTCCTCTCAAAACATATTTTCATCACTTCCACCACATACTTTCCCACCACTGGCCAGAATTTCACATAGAACTCTATGGGCAATCCATCCTCCCCTGGGGTCTTGTTCCTGCTCATACTCCTCACAACACCCTCCACTTCTACCTCCGTCACAGGATCCAACAGAGTTTCAGCTTCCTCATCACCCAGATTTCCTTCCACCACAGCACAGTAATTTTCAATCTCCTCCTCCTTATCACCTCCACTCCCATCATACAATCTATCATAGAACGCCTTGATCGCCTCCTCCATCCTTGCCCCACACACCTCCTCGCCTCCTTCCAGTACAGTCTGAAAAACCCTCTTTGGGCCAAAGGTCTTCTTAAAAAAGAATCTGGAGCATTGTTCGTCCTCTTCCATCACCTGGATCTTAGCCCGGAAGACAATCTCCCTGCCCCGCTTCTCTAGAAAAACCTTCCTCTCCTCCCGAACCTCCTTTATCTCCTTTTCCACCTCCACTCCCATCTTTCTACACTGCAGCAAAAAATGCAGCCTGTCTATCAAGTTCAGACTCTCCTCCCGCTTCTTCCGTGCCTTCTCACTCCCCAATTTCTTAAAAAAAACCTCCAATCCGTCTCTTTGCCCAATCCCACCACTCCAAAGCATCCTCAAAAAAACGCTTCCTGAAGGTGAGTCCCTCAAAGAAGGACACAAAGGCTTCAAACACACCCTCCTCCTCCAAACAAGCCCAGTTCAACTTCCACAGCCCCCTTCCAAACTGCACCCCTGCTTCCAAATCAAAAGAAGCAGTAATCAGGCAGTGATCAGAAAACAGAGTAGGCTCCACACGGTACCCCTTAATCTTAACAAAATGTGAGACAAAAATAAAAATCTATCCGGGACCTAACTGATCCCTTATCTGAAAAAAAGGTAGAGGAAGGCTTCCCCTTTTCCACCTCCATCCCCACATCTTTCAAATGAAAGTCCCCCACCATCTCATTTAGCACCTTAGAGGACACATCAATTCTCCCTCCCTCTCCACTCACCCCCTCTCTCTCCGCACTCATCCTCACACAGTTAAGGTCTCCAACAAGCATTGTTGGGACTCTTCCAGGCAGCCACAATTTCACGGTATTCAGGAAATCACACCGCTCTCTCTTATCAGCCGGGGCGTAGCAGTTCAACACACGAAACCTCTTCCCCAGAAATTCCAACATCACCACCTGCAGTCTACCGGGCACCACCACCTCATGGGACACACACTGCACAGCAGCATTCTTAATTAGAACCCCCACACCTTCACTCCGTACCCCACACATAGGAGCCCAGAAGGATGCCCCCTGCTTCCACTCCGCTTCAAGACCTCTCCCCATTCCACATTCCTGCAGACAAATCACATCTGCCTTCACATTACTTAACTCCTCCAAGATCACCGCCCTCCTCTCCCTAGAAACGACACTCCTTACATTGATGGAGCTAATGGTCAGCGCCATCATAATGAAATAAATGAGCCCACAGACAGCCATCATACAGAATATTAATGGTCCATCTGTGACCCATCCATACTCAAACTCAAGCCACTCCCATGACTCTTCTGACGTCTCTTCGGCACAGGAGAGCTGGCAGACTCCGCCTCGGAATCCCCATCAAATGGTGTGGGAGTGCTGCTACCACCGCCCGCCTCCTGCACCTCCACCCGCGCTCTTTTACTGGACGACAGAGCCTCCGCCCCCGGCACATACACCACCAGCCGCTGCCCACATTCCAGGCTAGCTTCGCTGTCAACGTCCTCAAATTCCTCCCCCTCGTCACTCGAGGAGAGACCACCCATCAGCGCCTCCAACACTCCAGGACCGGAGGCACTGGTTAACATGAAGTCCTTCTCCTGCTGCAGATCCTCCTCTCCCGGCGGAGACAACAGTAGACGCCGCTCCTCCTCCTCTCCACCGAAGACTCTAGGCACGCCCCCTTCCACTCCGGTGCCGGCTTCCCCCGCCTCGGGCACAGCGTTCCCGGAGCCGGTGTTCCCGCTCACCCCCGCACACCCGGTGGCTACACCGGAACCCCCGGCTCCGTTCACTTCCGCTGCAACCTCGGCGGGAGCAGTGTCATCAGCCGAAAAGACAGGGGGCTGGACAGGCGGATCCCTACCAACGGGTCCCGCACCATCCTTCACCTCCCATGCCTTCCTCCCCGACCTCGACTGCCCTTTAGCTCCCACCTTCTCCTGCTGTCCAGTAAGTCTCTTCTCCACGGCAGCCCATCTCTTCGCTGCAAAGTATTCCTCACACTGTTTAGCCAAATGGCCTGTTTTTTTACAAATGTCACAGAGCTTCCTATCTCTGCACTCTCCCGAGGGATGACCCTCTTTCTTGCAAAATCGGCACTTAGGTCTCAGTTCACAGTCTCCACTTGTATGGCCATACACAAGACATTTCCTGCAGTAACTAGGCTGCCCTGGGTAAAAGAGAAAGCCCCTCTCACCTCCAATGGTAAAGACTGCAGGGGGCCTCCACACCCCTCCTACACAGTCAGGATCCATTTTAAACCTTCCCATGAAACGATACTTTCCAGACCAAATCCCATATCTGTTCAGGACTCTTTCTCCCCCTCTCAACTCATCACAGTAGGTGTGCAAGAATGCCCACACCAGATGTAAGTCCGCAAAGGGGTTGTACATATGCACAGTTATTACCTTTTCTTCTTGCATGAACAGTGGTGTTACCTCAAACTTTCCCATGACAGCAGAATCCACAGCTCCTCTGGCCTTCTCGTACGCATTCCAACACACCTCGGTAGATATAAAAGTAATGTCGTAAATTCTCTGCTGCGGAAAATCCTGCAAACACATAATATCCCTTACCGCCAAGCCTAGGGAATCCAGCAACAAATCCACCACGACCATCCTTAAATCCACGACATCCTTAAATTCCGGCTTCACCGTAAAGCGCAGTGAATCTCTCATTCCACGAGTCCCCATGTTCGACACCCAATCGTGTCTCGCCTCCAGATAGAATAACACCCGGAGGGTGCCCCTAAAAAAAGGGAACCACCCGGCAGCTCTCTCAGCAATAGACCAAACCACCAAACACAGGTAACAGCATACAAGACCATTCGGCAACAAGTGCTTGTGCAGAGCTGGCTTAAATAGCCCGCCCTGCACCTGACAGGTGCAGCCTAGGTCCTAGTGCCTGCCTAGTACTGTCAAGACGACGGGTGCGCCTGGGTCCTAGTGCCCTGCCACCTACACGTCTTGGCCGACACCTACGCCTGTGTAGACCCATGCGTCGCGATGGTCCCTGACAATACCTATCCTTTCCTGGCAAATTCACTAGTCTGTATGCAAAAGGTATGCACCAAAAGTAATTTAGTCTCTGTTATAGCTTGTCTGCGATTTCCATAGCAAACAGGACTTTAGGCATTTCAACAATTGCAATAAACAAGTTCTTGTCTTTGAGTCGTTCTCTTGTGTTTTAGCTTCTGGCTTCTGTTGTCTCTTGGCAGGATCCTCCTTTTAGCCTGTGCTGCTGACCTTTACCTTGGAAAGTTTTGTAGCTGTTCCAATATGGCTGTAGCCCTTTCAGATTGGGTTTCTACCTCAATTTATAGAGACACCTTTCTGTCTGCAAAATCTATTTGGCAGTGTAGAACCATAAATGTCATAGGTCAAATATGTCAAAAGGTCAGGCAACTGTTGAATCATCAGTGCAGTGCCAGTCCCCCATGCAATTTGTTGGACATTCCCTTGCTTATTAGCCTAGAAAATGGCCATAGCTGTTTTTTAACATTCGGCTACAATAGACTTCAGTGGGGTTTCGATTTGGCACTAGAACTTCAGAACCCACCCTGAACCAAATCTATATACACAAAAGAGTAGTTATTTTCCCATTGCACTAAAGGACAGCAAAACTAGTGTTGGGCAAACTTTTCTTGATTTAAAAATGGCGTGTTCCTACAAGAAAACTGATGTTTGTTAAGAAAACTAAACCTTGTCTGGGTTCCGTCTAGATTCCGAAAGAATGCCATTCTGCGACCCAGTTGGCCCTGGATCAAAGTCATGCATTCCTATGGTGCTTGCAGACCAGCATGTATCACTATAACCAACTAAGCTCTAGGGCAGTGGTCTCCAACCTGACCCCCGAGGGCCAGATTCGGCCCTTTGCTAGCCTTTATCTGGCCCTTCAGGCACTATTCCCCTCCACCAATAGTGGAGCATAATTTTTGCCACTGATACTAATGATGGGGCACTATTTCTCCAACCAGTATCAAAGAAGGGGCACTATTCCTCCAACCAGTATCAGTGATGGGGCACTATTCCTCCAACCAGTATCAATGATGGGGCACTATTCCTCCAACCAATATCAATGATACGGCACTATTCCTCCAACTAATATCAGTGATGGAGCACTATTCCTCCAACCAGTATCAATGATGGGGCACTATTCCTCCAACCAGTATCAAAGAAGGGGCACTATTCCTCCAACCAGTATCAGTGATGGGGCACTATTCCTCCAACCAGTATCAATGATGGGGCACTATTCCTCCAACCAATATCAATGATAGGGCACTATTCCTCCAACTAATATCAGTGATGGAGCACTATTCCTCCAACCAGTATCAATGATGGGGCACTATTCCTCCAACCAGTATCAAAGAAGGGGCACTATTCCTCCAACCAGTATCAGTGATGGGGCACTATTCCTCCAACCAATATCAATGATAGGGCACTATTCCTCCAACTAATATCAGTGATGGAGCACTATTCCTCCAACCAGTATCAATGATGGGGCACTATTCCTCCAACCAGTATCAGTGATGGGGCACTATTCCTCCAACCAGTATCAGTGATGGGGCGCTATTCTTCCAACCAATATCAATGATGGGGCACTATTCCTCCAACCAATATCAATGATGGGGCACTATTCTTCCAACCAGTATCAATGATGGGGCACCATTCCTCCAAACAATATCAATGATGGGGCACTATTCCTCCAACTAATATCAATAATGGGACACTATTCCTCCAACTAATATCAATGGTGGGGCACTATTCCTCCAACCAATATCAATGATGGGGCACCATTCCTCCAACCAGTATCAATGACGGGGCCCCTTTCCTCCCACTGATATAAAAAACCAGGCACTATTTCTTCCATGGATACCAATGGTGGGGTACTATTCCTCCAACTAATACCAATGATGGGGCATTGCTTCTCCTCAGGGGCGGACTGACAACTCATGGGGCCCCCAGGCAATAGGGGATCATGGGGCCCCTGTGTCCTTGCCCAAACTCAAAAAAGCCTATGAAAAAGGTACCAGGGGCATCTCATGGGGCCCCCTACTGACCCTGAGCCCTCGGGCAGTGCCCGAGTTTCCAAATGGTCAGTCCGCTCTTGCTCCTCCTACTGACCACCTATCCTGATGCCATGTTTTTTTTCACTGATGCTGGCCCTGGGACATTTTCTACCCCCACTGGCCACAATCCAGCCCCACTAAAGTCTCAAGGACAGCAAACTGGCCCTTTGTTTGAAAAGTTTGGAGACCCCTGCTCTAGGCCAATGGGGATGGTGACAAGCTCGCTCTCTCACCAGGGCACAAAAGACTCAAGGCAGGTGGCATGCAGGGCCACCCCCCAGCATTTAGGAGAATACAGAAGTCCACCTCCTCCAGACCTCCTCCACCTTCCTCCCCCCTGCCGTGCTGCTAGACCCAAAAGACAGGGCTCTGATGCGAAGAGGAAGCTGTTTGAGGGGCTCTTTGATGGAGAGACTGTATGATTGGGGGGCGTTTTGGGTAGTCTAATTTGATGGGGGACCTCTGATGTGATGGGGAGGACTCTGATGTGATAAGTTGTCCTTTGACATGATGGGGACCTATGATGTGATGGAAAGGCCTCTGATGAGAAGGAGGGACCCTGATGTGATGGAGTACCTATGGTGTGATAGGGGGACCTCTGATGTGAAGGTAGGACTTTGACATGGTGGGGGAATCTCTGATGTGATGAGAGGATTCTGATGTGATTGGGGAACTCTGATATGGCAAAACCTTGGATGTGAAGTTAATTTCCTCAAGGTGGTTGGTTGGTTCTGACCAGCTCAGTAGATTGTTTGAAAAAAGCTCTGGACTCTTTCCTAGATACACATAAAATTACTGGATACTAATATTTATAGGTAAACTTGATCCAGGGAATATCCAATTTCCTCTTGGTGGATCAGGAAGGAAGTTTTCCCCTGTTGGAGAAACTTGGATCATGCTTTATTGGGTTTTTTTTTGCTGTCCTCTAGATCAACTGTAGGTCTAGGATAGTGTCTATGGAGGTTTTCCATTTGTGTGAGTGGTGTGCTTTTTTTTGGTTGAGGTGGATGGACCAGTGTCTTTTTTTCAACCAGGTTAACTATGTAACCTTCACTGGCAGCTTGATGGAAAATCTGACTAGAGGAAAATTTACATATGAAAGAAATAAAAAATCAATCCATTTCTATCGCTACTCTGCAAATTAAAATATTTTGTTGCTATGCACAACGTCTCACTGTATTTTATTTTTACTTTCAATGTTTCAAACTGACAAAAGAACCAACAAACGTAGACATAGCTAGAGCGGATTTAAGTGGCATTCCAAGTAGATCCGCCGAGCACATTGATTAATCACTGGCAATGTGGAACTGTTTATCAATGGGCATAATTAATGCAGACACATTGGCGGTGGGAAGCCCAGTGTATAACATTCTAGATCTGCTTTTCCTCCGGCGCCTTGGAAACGAATCTCTGTCTCTGCTCATTCCGGGGAGGCTTTTTTTTTTATTCTCAGGCTCTTATCCATTTGCTCATTCCCCAGCGCTCTGTACGCCAACTGGCGCTCTCGGCTGACAGATGCCATGCTACGTCCATATTGACAGCTCAGCGCTGGCCGTTCGTCCTGCTGCTCGACACTTACAGCTCTTCATTGTCCTCCCAGCTGGACTTTAATGTTCTCCTTCTTACTGATGGACTAAAAATAGACAAAAAACAAAAGTTTACAGGATTAAAATCTCTGCTGGTTTCCGGTGGCGAAATTTCTGCCACTACAAGGACCCTGGGGCCCGAAAGATGCCTGGACAGTGGGCTGTGATTGATCGATGAGGCTTCGTGTCTCGGTTTTAATACATTGTTGTGTCGGTTTGATGCAAGCTGGGATGTTTTCTGATGTAGGTTGCCAAAAATGTCTGATATCAAAGCTAGCTCTTTTCATAAATACAGTTGGCCCAACTCCCTGCTGAGATTCTGGTCAGATGGGCCCATTTTATAAGAACCCTGCTACATGATATGTCTTCAGGCAAGGCTACAGAGGCAGCCTCAATTTTCTGCATGTTATAATGATTTATTACTGAATATTCAAATTCTAGTATGAGCCCAGTTGTGAATGCTATGCATCATCTCTGACGTAACGTAAATGCCAACTCTAGCCAACACTTTTTTTTTCGGTTTTGGATGGAGTGGGAAGGCTTCGAACCTCAATCAGGTTTAAATACTGTCTTTTGTTCCCATGTAGGTGATTCCTTCTTTTCTATTTAATTGATATTAGGGTGAGAGTTTGGGGTGATGCTTGTCACAACCACATAGGGGTTCAACAGTGCAAGTGTCCAACAAGAGTGTCCAACATAATAACACTTGTCACAGCCACATGGTGGTCCAACAGTGCAAGTGTCCAACCACAGGGTCCAATACATTAATACTTGTCACAAGTTTCCTCCTTGGACACTTGTGCTTTTTGAACCCCCTTCTGGCTATGACAAGTATTATTATATTGGACCTCTTGTTGGATGCTTGCACTGTTGGACAACCATGTGGCTGTGACAAGTGTTTTTATTTTGGACATTCTTGTTGGACAATTGGGCTGTTGGACCACCATGTGGCTGTGACAATTGTTATTATGTTGGACATTCTTCTTGGACACTTGCGCTGTTGGACCACCATGTGACTGTGACAAGTGCTATTATGATTGACATTCTTGTTGGACACTTGAGCTGTTGGACCACCATGTGACTGTGACAAGCAAACTCTCACCCTATCTTAAACCAATGAAATAGAAAGGAAGGAATCTCCTACATGGGAACAAGGATATGTTGTTGGACCCACATGTGGCTGGGACAAGTATTATTATATTGGACTTGTGACGGGAGTCACATTGGGTGGGGGGCCCATGGAACCCAGCTCACTTTGAAGAAGTGGGGAGACCCCTGTCTCAGCTCCCCATATCTCTCCTATGTGTAAATCACCCTGTGCCTGTTAGGTATACAGGGTGCACTGTCCTAATATTGGAGTCAGGAGGTTGTTGATTGTTTGGTGTTGTGTGGTTGCATCCCATTGTTCTATTGTGTGTCTGGCTTGGGAGCAAACTATTATGGGATGTATGTGTTTATGTGTATTGACTTGGTGGGGGGTGTCTCCAGCTGCCCTCCCTCCTGATGGGGACTGTCTGTTGGTGTGTCTCTTGTTAATAAATAGATTGCCCCACCCTGTGTCATTATGCAGGGAGGGGGGATAGTTCTCTTGAGTGTATATATCTTGTATCTGTGTTTAAAATAAAGCAGTCTACCTTCTGGATTACTTCAAGATGGGTGACGTCTAGTCTTGTATGGTTGGCTGTGGTGTCTGTTGTCGGTGTTCGGACAGGGAAGCAGTATTCTAACGGAAGTACCCAAGCACAGTCTGGGGTCAGTTCTGTTACATGACTCCATTGTTGAATGCTTTTGTGACAAGTACTTGGTGACGAATGTTGTGGAGGCCTCTCTTGCACCTCCTGCCCAACACTCCAAGGTGGAGATAGAGAGAAGGAGGGCATGGAGTGGCACTCGTGCCAGAGTAGTTGGCTGGTGAAATTCGCTCTTTAGGTTGATGAAGCTGGAATTTGCAGTCCTCAGGACAGGACTCTGAAGCAGCTTGACACCAGAGCAGGGCATGGCAGCAGAACCGGTATGCAGGCAGCAACTAGCAACAGCCTGGCAGCAAGGGACCGAGTCTAGGACATTTTTTTAAAGCAATCCACTGAGCTGGCCAGAACCAACTCTTGAGGGAGTCTATTCCACATTTTCACAGCTCTTACTGTGAAGAAACCTTTCCGTATTGGGAGATTACATTTCTTTTCTTCCTGACGTAAAGCGTGCCCCCTTGTCCTCTGTGATGACCTCAAGGTGAGGAGGTTTACAAACATTATTATTTTGATTGCTCTTGTTGGACACTTACATTCTTGGACCCCCTTGTGCCTGTGACAAGTATTATTATAATGGACCCCCTTGTTGGACACTCGTGTTGTTAGACCCCCCCCCCTTGTGGCTGTGACAGATATTAATATGGTGGACCCCATTGTTGGACACATGCTGCTGATGGTGACAAGTGTTAATACATTGGACTCCCTTGTTGGATACTTGTGCTTTTGGCCCCCTGTGTGGCTTTGACAAACATTATTATATTGGACCCCCTTGTTGGACACTTGACTTACGTTGTTAGATTCCCTTGTGGCTGTGACAAGTATTATTATATTGGATACTCACGTTGGACACTTACAGTGGGGATCGAAAGTTTGGGCACCCCAGCTAAAAATTTGTATTAATGTGCATAAAGAAGCCAAGGAAAGATGGAAAAATCTCCAAAAGGCATCAAATTACAGATTAGACATTCTTATAATATGTCAACAAAAGTTAGATTTTATTTCCATCATTTACACTTTCAAAATAACAGAAAACAAAAAAATGGCGTCTGCAAAAGTTTGGGCCCCCTGCAGAGTTAATATCTTGTACTGCCCCCTTTGGCAAGTATCACAGCTTGTAAACACTTTTTGTAGCCAGCTAAGAGTCTTTCAATTCTTGTTTGAGGTATCTTTGCCCATTCTTCCTTACAAATGTCTTCCAGTTCTTTGAGATTTCTGGGCTGTCTGTCACGCACTGCTCTTTTAAGGTCTATCCATATATTTTCAATTATGTTGAGGTCAGGAGATTGTGAAGGCCATGGCAAAACCTTCAATTTACACCTCTTGATGTAATCCCCCGTGGATTTTGAGGTGTGTTTAGGATCATTATCCATTTGTAGAAGCCATCCTCTCTTTAACTTCAGCTTTTTCACAGATGGCATCAAATTACCATCCAAAATTTTCTGAAATTTTATTGAATCCATTTTTCCTTCTACTCGTGAGATGTTCCCTGTGCCACTGGCTGCAACACAACCCCAAAGCATGATTGATCCAACCCCATGCCTAACAGTTGGACAGAGGTTCTTTTCATTAAATTCTGTGCCCCTTCTTCTCCAAACGTACCTTTGCTCATTCCGGCCAAAAAGTTCAATTTTAACCTCATCGGTCCACAGAACTTGTTTCCAAAATGCATCAGGCTTGTCTATATGTTCATTTGCAAAGTTCAAACGATGACTTTTGTGGTGAGGACATAGAAGAGGTTTTCTTCTGATGACTCTTCCATGAAGACCATATTTGTACAAGTATCTCTTTATAGTGGAATAGTGTACCACAACTCCAGTGTCTGCCAGATCTTTCTGGAGGGATCGTGCAGTCAAAATTTGGTTTTGAATTATTTTTCTCACAATCCTGCAAGCTGTTCTGTCTGATATTTTTCTTGGTCTTCCAGATCTTGCTTTAACTTCCACTGTTCCTGATGACTGCCATTTCTTAATTACATTCCGAACAGAGGATATTGACATCTGAAAACGCTTTGCTATCTTCTTATAGCCTTCTCCAGCTTTGTGAGCGTCAACTATTTTCAGTTTCAGTTTTCTAGACAACTGCTTAGAAGAACCCATGGTGCTGATTGTTGGGGCAAGGTCAGATGAGTCTGGGCATTTAAAACCTTTGAGATTGACATCACCTGGTCTTCCCAGACGATGATTGAGAACAATCCATGACACTGGCAGGTCTCAGCTCGGCAAAGGGGGCAGTGCAGGCTATAAATTCTGCAGGGTGCCCAAACTTTTGCAGACGCCATTTTTTTGTTTTCTGTTATTTTGAAAGTGTAAATGATGGAAATAAAATCTAACTTTTGTTGACATATTATAAGAATGTCTAATCTGTAATTTGATGCCTTTTGGAGATTTTTCCATCTTTCCTTGGCTTCTTTATGCACATTAATACAAATTTTTAGCTGGGGTGCCCAAACCTTCGATCCCCGCTGTACATTGTTGGACCCCCTTGTGCCTGTGACAGGTGTTATTTTTTGATTCCCCTTGTAGGACACATGCTGTTGGATCCCTATGTGGTAATGAAAAGTGTTATTTTATTGGAACCTCTTGTAGGACACTTTTGCTATTGGACCCCTTGTGGTTACGACAAACACTTTTATATGGGACCTCCTTGTTGGACACATGCTGTTGGATCCCTGTGCGGTGGTGAAAAGTGTCATTATATTGGACCCCCTTATAGGACACTTTTGCTGTTTGACTCTTGTGGTTGTGACAAACATTTTTATATGGGACCCCCTTGTTGGACACGTGTTGGATCCCCATGTGGTGGTAAAAAGAGTTATTATATTGGACCTCCTTATTTGACACTTTTGCTGTTTGACTCCTTGTGGTTGCGTAAACATTATTATATTGGACCTCCTTATTGGACACATGTTGGATCCCCAACATGTTGATGACAAGTGTTATTATATATATATATAACCCCCTTATAGGATAATTTTGCTGTTGGACCCCTTTAGGTTGTGACAAACATTTTTATATTGGACCCCCTTGTTGTACACTTGATTTATATTGAAAAAACACTAAATAGCACAAATCACCACCTTAACTCAATAAAAAAATGAATTGTATATCAAAACCTGTAAATTTGATAAACATAGAAAGTGACAAACTTATCAATGACATATTAATGTGATATACATATTCCCACACACATATAATTTCATATTAAAGTGTCCAAAGTAACCAGGGTCTTGAGAACGCCCTGTGGGGGGGGGGCGAAACGCATCGACGCACATTCGGTTTGCCGTCCTGACGTTCCGCGTAATTTCCGGTGAGTGCAACGCACGCTGAGCGGTGCGTTCCAAGCAGCCATCTTGCTCATTGTTGGAAAGTGTATCCTGTCATCCTTTCGTTGGACCAGGCTGTGAGGTCTCTGTTATAGAATATGTGGAATCTGTGATAGCCTAATGAGGGAATTAAACGCTTTTTTATGATCATGAGAAATGTGAGTGGCCTGGCAAACGTTTATTTAGTATTTCACAGAGTATTAGCAGTATCACACTATTGTGCCGGTGTTATGGCTGAATGAGCTGATTAGAGTGGGACACTTTGAGCCGAGATTATTCCACCTTTTCACAATATTCTCATTTTCTGAGATTGTGGATTTGGGGTTTTCATGAGCTGTAAGCCATAATCATCACAATGATGACAAATCACGGCTTGAACTATCTTGCTTTGCATGTAATGAGTCTATCTCAGCAATGGGCAAACTACGGCCCGGCGGACCTTTTAATCCGGCCTGCGGAGCGTGATACTGTCAGGATGATCTGTCCCCCTCGACGTATCTGCGCATGTGCCGGAGATCGCCGATCGGCTGCTAATGCCTGAAACTGGCACATGCACAGATACGTCGAGGGGGACAGATCCTCATAGGAGACAGATTTTCATGCTACACCAGAACGTCGAGAGGAACGCGCGGAGCAAAGGTAAGTGAATTGACACAGGGGGGGCTTGGGGACTTAATATGGGGGATGAATTAATATGGGGGATGAATTACTATGGGGGATGAATTACTATGGGGGATGAATTACTATATGGGGGATGAATTACTATGGGGGATGAATTACTATAGGGGGGATGAATTACTATGGGGGATGAATTACTATATGGGGGATTATTTACTATAGGGGGGATGAATTACTATGGGGGATGAATTACTATATGGGGGATGAATTACTATATGGGGGATGAATTACTATATGGGGGGTGAATTACTATAGGGGGGGTGAATTACTATATGGGGGGTGAATTACTATGGGGGATGAATTACTATGGGGGATGAATTACTATATGGGGGATGAATTACTATGGGGGATTAATTACTATATAGGGGATGAATTACTATGGGGGATGAATTACTATATGGGGGATGAATTACTATGAGGGATGAATTACTATATTGGGGATTAATTACTATGGGGGATGAATTACTATATGGGGGATTAATTACTATGGGGGATGAATTACAATGGGGGATGAATTACTATATGGGGGATTAATTACTATGGGGGATGAATTACTATATGGGGGATTAATTACTATGGGGGATAAATTACTATATGGGGGATTAATTACTATGGGGGATGAATTACTATGGGGGATGAATTACTATAGGGGGGGATGAATTACTATGGGGGATGAATTACTACATGGGGGATTAATTACTATAGGGAGGATGAATTACTATGGGGGATGAATTACTATATGGGGGATGAATTACTATATGGGGGGTGAATTACTATAGGGGGGATGAATTACTATATGGGGGGTGAATTACTATGGGGGATGAATTACTATGGGGGATGAATTACTATATGGGGGATGAATTACTATGGGGGATTAATTACTATGGGGGATGAATTACTATATGGGGGATGAATTACTATGAGGGATGAATTACTATATGGGGGATTAATTACTATGGGGGATGAATTACTATATGGGGGATTAATTACTATGGGGGATGAATTACTATGGGGGATGAATTACTATATGGGGGATTAATTACTATGGGGGATGAATTACTATATGGGGGATTAATTACTATGGGGGATGAATTACTATGGGGGATGAATTACTATATGGGGGATTAATTACTATGGGGGATGAATTACTATGGGGGATGAATTACTATATGGGGGATGAATTACTATGAGGGATGAATTACTGTATGGGGGATTAATTACTATGGGGGATGAATTACTATATGGGGGATTAACTACTATGGGGGATGAATTACTATGGGGGATGAATTACTATATGGGGGATTAATTACTATGGGGGATGAATTACTATATGGGGGATTAATTACTATGGGGGATGAATTACTATGGGGGATGAATTACTATATGGGGGATGAATTACTATGGGGGATGAATTACTATGGGGGATGAATTACTATATGGGGGATTAATTACTATGCTTACTATGGGGGAATATTACTATACTTACTATGGATGACACATACACATCATTCATCTACTCTTGGTCCGGCCCCCGGGTCCAATATATGAACCCATTGCGGCCCTCAAGTCAAAAGGTTTGCCCACCCCTGGTCTATCTCATATATTAGTTTCACCTTTTAAGTTGCTGCACTGAAATAAATGAACTTTTGCACCAGATTCTAATTCTTCGAGTTTCACCTGTAGTTACTTTGGACACTTTAATATGAAATTATATGTGTGTGGGAATATGTATATCACATTAATATGTAATTGATAAGTTTGTCCCTTTCTATTTTTATCAAATTTACAAGTT
Organism: Staurois parvus; assembly: GCF_062004578.1. Taxonomy (NCBI): domain Eukaryota; kingdom Metazoa; phylum Chordata; class Amphibia; order Anura; family Ranidae; genus Staurois; species Staurois parvus. Next base: position 764,423 of record NW_028319077.1, read on the forward strand.
CTGATGTACAATTAACTTTTTTATTGAGTTAAGGTGGTGATTTGCGCTGTTTAGTGTTTTTTCTTTATTTCGGTTTACCTGACCTGTGTGCAGCAGCAATCTATAGCCTTGGTGTATATATTATATCTTTCCTAAGGGGTGTTCCTGTGCGCTGGGGTTTGTTTTTACACACTTGATTTATATTGTTGGATTCCCTTGTGGCTGTGACAAGTATTATTATATTGGACTCCCATTTACATTGTTGGACCCCCTTGTGCCTGTGACAGGTGTTATTTTTTTTAACCCCTTTGTAGGACACATGCTGTTGGATCCCTATGTGGTGGTGAAAAGTGTTATTATACTGGACCCCCTTGTAGGACACATGCTGTTGGACCCCTGTGTGGCTCTGAAAAGTATTATAATATTGGACCCCCTTGTAGGACCCATGCTGTTGGACCTCTGTTTGGCTGTGACATGTATTATTATACTGGACCCTCTTGTAGGACAAGTGTGCTGTTGGACCTCTGTTTGGCTGTGACATGTATTATTATACTGGACCCCCTTGTAGGACACTTGTGCTGTTGGACCCCTGTGTGGCTCTGACAAGTATTTTATATTGGACCCCCTTGTAGGACACTTGTGCTGTTGAACCCCTGTGTGGCTCTGAGAAGTATTATTATATTGGACCCCCTTCTGGGACCCATGCTGTTGGACCTCTGTTTGGCTGTGACATGTATTATTATACTGGACCCCCTTGTAGGACATGTGTGCTGTTGGACCCCTGTGTGGCTGTGACAAGTATTATTAGATTGGACCCCCTTGTAGGACACATGCTGTTGGACCCCTGTGTGGCTCTGAAAAGTATTATAATATTGGACCCCCTTGTAGGACCCATGCTGTTGGACCTCTGTTTGGCTGTGACATGTATTATTATACTGGACCCCCTTGTAGGACATGTGTGCTGTTGGACCACTGTGTGGCTCTGAGAAGTATTATAATATTGGACCCCCTTGTAGGACACATGCTGTTGGACCTCTGTTTGGCTGTGACATGTATTATTATACTGGACCCCCTTGTAGGACATGTGTACTGTTGGACCCCTGTGTGGCTCTGAGAAGTATTATAATATTGGACCCCCTTGTAGGATACATGCTGTTGGACCTCTGTTTGGCTGTGACATGTATTATTATATTGGACCCCCTTGTAGGACATGTGTGCTGTTGGACCCCTGTGTGGCTGTGACAAGTATTATTATACTGGACCCCCTTGTAGGACACATGCTGTTGGACCCCTGTGTGGCTGTGACAAGTATTATTATACTGGACCCCCTTGTAGGACACATGCTGTTGGACCCCTGTGTGGCTGTGACAAGTATTATTATACTGGACCCCCTTGTAGGACATATGTGCTGTTGGACCCCTGTGTAGCTGTGACAAGTATTATTATACTGGACCACCTTGTAGGACACATGCTGTTGGACCCCTGTGTGGCTGTGACAAGTATTATTATACTGGACCCCCTTGTAGGACACATGCTGTTGGACCCCTGTGTGGCTGTGACAAGTATTATTATACTGGACCACCTTGTAGGACACATGCTGTTGGACCCCTGTTTGGCTGTGACCAGTATTATTATATTGGACCCCCTTGTAGGACATGTGTGCTGTTGGACCCCTGTGTGGCTCTGAGAATTATTATAATATTGGACCCCCTTGTAGGACACATGCTGTTGGACCTCTGTTTGGCTGTGACATGTATTATTATACTGGACCCCCTTGTAGGACACATGCTGTTGGACCCCTGTGTGGCTGTGACAAGTATTATTATACTGGACCACCTTGTAGGACACATGCTGTTGGACCTCTGTGTGGCTCTGAGAAGTATTATAATATTGGACCCCCTTGTAGGACACATGCTGTTGGACCTCTGTTTGGCTGTGACATGTATTATTATACTGGACCCCCTTGTAGGACACATGCTGTTGAACCCCTGTGTGGCTGTGACATGTATTATTATACTGGACCCCCTTGTAGGACACATGCTGTTGGACCCCTGTGTGGCTGTGACCAGTATTATTATACTGGACCCCCTTGTGGGACATGTGTGCTGTTGGACCCCTGTGTGGCTGTGACAAGTATTATTATACTGGACCCCCTTGTAGGATACATCCTGTTGGACCTCTGTTTGGCTGTGACAAGTATTATTATACTGGACCCCCTTGTAGGACACATGCTGTTGGACCCCTGTGTGGCTGTGACATGTATTATTATACTGGACCCCCTTGTAGGACACATGCTGTTGGACCCCTGTGTGGCTGTGACAAGTATTATTATACTGGACCACCTTGTAGGACACATGCTGTTGGACCCCTGTGTAGCTGTGACAAGTATTATTATACTGGACCCCCTTGTAGGACACATGCTGTTGGACCCCTGTGTGGCTGTGACCAGTATTATTATACTGGACCCCCTTGTAGGACACATGCTGTTGGACCCCTGTGTGGCTGTGACCAGTATTATTATACTGGACCCCCTTGTAGGACATGTGTGCTGTTGGACCCCTGTGTGGCTGTGACAAGTATTATTATACTGGACCCCCTTGTAGGATACATCCTGTTGGACCCCTGTGTGGCTGTGACATGTATTATTATACTGGACCCCCTTGTAGGACACATGCTGTTAGACCCCTGTGTGGCTGTGACATGTATTATTATACTGGACCCCCTTGTAGGATACATCCTGTTGGACCCCTGTGTGGCTGTGACAAGTATTATTATACTGGACCCCCTTGTAGGACACATGCTGTTGGACCCCTGTGTGGCTGTGACATGTATTATTATACTGGACCCCCTTGTAGGACACATGCTGTTGGACCCCTGTGTGGCTGTGACCAGTATTATTATACTGGACCCCCTTGTGGGACATGTGTGCTGTTGGACCCCTGTGTGGCTGTGACCAGTATTATTATACTGGACCCCCTTGTGGGACATGTGTGCTGTTGGACCCCTGTGTGGCTGTGACATGTATTATTATACTGGACCCCCTTGTAGGACACATGCTGTTGGACCTCTGTGTGGCTCTGAGAAGTATTATAATATTGGACCCCCTTGTAGGACACATGCTGTTGGACCTCTGTTTGGCTGTGACATGTATTATTATACTGGACCCCCTTGTAGGACACATGCTGTTGGACCCCTGTGTGGCTGTGACCAGTATTATTATACTGGACCCCCTTGTAGAACATGTGTGCTGTTGGACCCCTGTGTGGCTGTGACAAGTATTATTATACTGGACCCCCTTGTAGGATACATCCTGTTGGACCCCTGTGTGGCTGTGACATGTATTATTATACTGGACCCCCTTGTAGGACACATGCTGTTTGACCCCTGTGTGGCTGTGACAAGTATTATTATACTGGACCCCCTTGTAGGACACATGCTGTTTGACCCCTGTGTGGCTGTGACAAGTATTATTATACTGGACCCCCTTGTAGGACACATGCTGTTGGACCCCTGTGTGGCTGTGACAAGTATTATTATACTGGACCACCTTGTAGGACATGTGTGCTGTTGGACCCCTGTGTGGCTCTGAGAAGTATTATAATATTGGACCCCCTTGTAGGACATGTGTGCTGTTGGACCTCTGTTTGACTGTGACAAGTATTATATTGGACCCCCTTGTAGGACACATGCTGTTGGACCTCTGTGTGGCTGTGACAAGTATTATTATACTGGACCCCCTTGTAGGATACATGCTGTTGGACCTCTGTTTGGCTGTGACAAGTATTATATTGGACCCCCTTGTAGGACACATGCTGTTGGACCCCTGTGTGGCTGTGACAAGTATTATATTGGACCCCCTTGTAGGACATGTTTGCTGTTGGACCCCTGTGTAGCTGTGACAAGTATTATTATACTGGACCCCCTTGTAGGACACATGCTGTTGGCCCCCTGTTTGGCTGTGACATGTAATATTATACTGGACCCCCTTGTAGGACACATGTTGTTGGACCCCTGTGTGGCTCTGAGAAGTATTATAATATTGGACCCCCTTGTAGGACCCATGCTGTTGGACCCCTGTGTGGCTGTGACAAGTATTATTATAGAGGGTACCTATGAGTGCTTTACTTTGCTTTTCTATTATCAAAGTCTGACAGCACTGAATGCACTAGGTGTGCCCCGATGGTACGCTTAATGTTTTATGCCATCCATTATACCTTCGGCTACATAGTTTTTGTTTTGTCTTCTTTGGATATCGAAGTGCTATATTTCACAGACAGACGGCGTCACCGTTTTGTTCCCAAATCACAGAGTTGATTTACAGAAAGATGGTAATTTCGCTTTCCCTTCTATGCAGACATGGCCATCACGGCATTGGGCGTATTGTTCCCTCGTTGTTTTTTTTAGGTGTTATTGCTTCGCTCAGGCACTCTCGATTGTCCTTTTTGTCAGCACGGCTTTTGTTGTGTCTGTCTCCATCACAAACGTCTTACCGCAAATCATTCTTATTCATTGTTCTCAGGCATGTCTGTGCAGTCAAATTGCTGGTCCTAAAACGACACAAACGCGGCACAGTCTGCGGCTGGACCCCGGCGAGCGAAGTGCTCATATCACGAGGATCACAGAACTCCTGTTATCAAGGATAGCTAAATTGAAGCAAAACTTTATATTTTTGGTTAGAGTAGAGATGTAAGAGATGTAAGGTCTGCATGCAGACACTCCAGTCAGAGTAAAGCGGGCGAATGCAGCTTCACCTATAACAGCCCTCATCCTTGGCATGGAGGCCTACAAATACTAGGTTTCCCACAGGCAGGGGCGGACTGACCATTTGGAAACTTGGGCACTGCCCGAAGGCCCGGGGTCAGTAGGGTGCAGGGGTGGACTGACAACTCATGGGGCCCCCGGGCAATAGGGGATCGTGGGGCCCCTGTGTCCTTTCCCAAACTCAAAAAAGCCTATGGAAAAGGTACCAGGGGCATCTCATGGGGCCCCCTACTGACCCTGGGCCCTCGGGCAGTGCCCTAGTTTCCAAATGGTCAGTCCGTCCCTGTTTGCGAACTGTAATATTCTCATAACTTTTCATTATTGGTGTAGCTCAGTGGTCTCCAAACTGCGGCTTGGGGGCTGGATGTGACCCTTTGCTTGCCTTTGTCTGGCCCTTGGGGCACTAGTCCACCAACTTTTTTGAGTTTGGGCAAGGACACAGGGGCCCCATGATCCCCTATTGCCCGGGGGCCCCATGAGTTGTCAGTCCGCCCCTGCCCACAGGGTTCAATATACCAAACCATATACTCTGCATGTAGAATTTCTCTAGTGAACCCAAAGTTCAGATGTTCTGTACAGAGATGGGTGGATCGAGGCACTCTGGAGGAGTCAGTACTGCCAGCAGGCAGCAGGTGTAATTTGTGAATGCAGTGAAGATCAGGGCTGTCAGCAGACTGCAGAGGTATCTGGCAACATGCCAGTGGTCAGCAGACAGGAGAAGAATCTGTTAAATAAAGCAAAGGTCAGATTAGGCAGCAGACAGAAGAAGAATATGTTAAATAGAGCAAAGGTCAGATCAGGCAGCGGACAGAAGAAGAATATGTTAAATAGAGCAAAGGTCAGATCAGGCAGAAGACAGAAGAAGAATATGTTAAATAGAGCAAAGGTCAGATCAGGCAGCGGACAGAAGAATATGTTAAATAGAGCAAAGGTCAGATCAGGCAGCAGACAGAAGAAGAATATGTTAAATAGAGCAAAGGTCAGATCAGGCAGCAGACAGAAGAATATGTTAAATAGAGCAAAGGTCAGATCAGGCAGCAGACAGAAGAAGAATATGTTAAATAGAGCAAAGGTCAGATCAGGCAGCAGACAGAAGAAGAACCTGCTAAACATAGCAAAGGTCAGATCAGGCAGCAGACAGGAAAAGTATCCTTTAAATGAAAAAATGCCAGGGCAGGCAGCAGACTTGAGAAAAATCCTTTAAATGCACGAAGTCAGTGCAGGCAGCAGACAGGAGAAGAATCTATTCAATGTAGCAAAGATCATGGTAAGCAGCAGACAGCAGGGAGATTCAAAAGTGTAAAAAGGTTTGGACAGGCAGCAGACAGGAGAATAATCTGTTAATCATAGCAAAAATCAGAACAGTCAGCAGACAGGAGAAGCATCTATTGAATGTAGCAAAGAACAGGGCAAGCAACAGACGGTAGGGAGATTTGGTAATGTAGCAAAGGTCAGAACAGGCAGCAGACAGGAGAGGAATCATTTAAATGTACAAAGTAAGTGCAGGCAGCAGACAGGAGAAGAATCCATTCAATGTAGCAAAGATCAGGGTAAGCAACCGACAGTAGGAAGATTCAAAACTATAAAAAGGTCTGAACAGGCAGCAGACAGGAGAATAATCTGTTAATCATAGCAAAGATCAGAATAGCCAGCAGACAGGAGAAGCCTCTATTAAATGTAGCAAAGATCAGGGTAAGCAACAGACAGCAGAGAGATGAAAAAATGTAAAAAGGTCCGGCAAGGCAGCAGACAGGAGAATATTCTGTTAATCGTAGCAAAGATCACAACAGTCAGCAGAAATGAGAAGCATTGATTAAATGTAGCAAAGAACATGGCAAGCAACAGACAGTAGGGAGATTTGGTAATGTAGCAAAGATCAGAAGAGGCAGCAGACAGGGGAATAATCCTTTAAATGTACAAAGTCAGTGCAGGCAGCAGACAGGAGAAGAATTCATTCAATGTAGCAAAGACCAGGGTAAGCAACAGACAGCAGGGAGATTCAAAAATGTAAAAAGGTCAGGACTGGCATTGGACAGGAGAATAATCTGTTATTCGTAGCAAGGTTAGGGCAAGCAACAGGCAGTTGGGAGATATGGTAATGTACCAAAGCATCCATTAACCATAGCAATGGTCAGGGAAAACAAGAAATAGCAGGGAGATTCAGTAATGTAACAAAGGTCAGGGCAGGCAGCAGACTGGAGAGGGATCAATTACACATAGGAAATGTCAGGACATTCAGCAGACAGGGAAGTATCTATTAAATGTAGCATTTGATAGGGGAATTAGCAGACAGGAGAGGCAAACGTTAAATATAGCAAAGGTCAGGGCAAGCAGCAGAAAATGAAGGTATCTGGTAATGTAACAAAGGTCAGGACAGCAGGCAGGAGGAGAATGTGTTAAACACAGCAAAGGTCAGGGCAGGCAGCAGACAAGAGAAGTATCTCTAAACATACCTAAGGTCATGGCAAGCAAAAGACAGGAAGGATATTTTGTTTTTCTTATTTATTACATTGTTTTACTATATTTTTTCAACACACTGTGACCAGAGCTATACAATGTTACCATAGTAACATTGTACTACTCTGAGCAAGTGATCAGGATTTTTTTTTACACATTATGATTGCTTATACTGATGTATTTCATTGATATAAGCAACCATTTGGATTTTTTTTTTTTTTACACATTATGATTAGAGATGAGCGAATCGAACATGGCGAAGTGGAATTCGTTTCGAAGATCAGGAAAAATTCGATTCGCGCCGAATCCGAAAATTAGCAAACTTCGGATGCACGAATCGAATTTTCCCAAAAATGGCGGCGACATGTGTGGCGACGGAGCGGGGATCTCTGGGAAGGCGCGCAGACAAGGCGCGCTGACCCATAATGCATTCATTCATGACATGTGATCGCATTAGCCAATCAGCAGCCAGCCAGCCAGCACTGTGTAATGGTGGAGCTATAAATTGCGGACATTTTAGAATTCTCCATTAGCCTCCGGTCATTCAAGAGAGACAGACCTGTCTGTATTAGGGACAGAGTTAGGGCCACAGAGACTTTAGGGCCACAGAATCGTTACTTAGGGACACAGAATCGTTACTTAGGGACACAGAATCGTTACTCAGGGACACAGAATTGTTACTCAGGGACACAGAATTGTTACTCAGGGACAGACACAGATTTGTTACTCAGGGACACAGAATTGTTACTGAGGGACACAGAATCGTTACTCAGGGACACAGAATTGTTACTTAGGGACACAGAATCGTTACTCAGGGACACAGAATTGTTACTCAGGGACACAGAATTGTTACTCAGGGACAGACACAGATTTGTTACTCAGGGACACAGAATTGTTACTCAGGGACACAGAATTGTTACTGAGGGACACAGAATCGTTACTCAGGGACACAGAATTGTTACTCAGGGACACAGAATTGTTACTCAGGGACAGACACAGAATTGTTACTCAGGGACACAGAATTGTTACTCAGGGACAGACACAGAATTGTTACTCAGGGACACAGAATTGTTACTGAGGGACACAGAATTGTTACTCAGGGACACAGAATTGTTACTCAGGGACAGACACAGAATTGTTACTCAGGGACACAGAATTGTTACTGAGGGACACAGAATTGTTACTGAGGGACACAGAATCGTTACTCAGGGACACAGAATCGTTACTCAGGGACACAGAATTGTTACTCAGGGACACAGAATTGTTACTCAGGGACAGACACAGATTTGTTACTCAGGGACACAGAATTGTTACTCAGGGACACAGAATTGTTACTGAGGGACACAGAATCGTTACTCAGGGACACAGAATTGTTACTCAGGGACACAGAATTGTTACTCAGGGACAGACACAGAATTGTTACTCAGGGACACAGAATTGTTACTCAGGGACAGACACAGAATTGTTACTCAGGGACACAGAATTGTTACTGAGGGACACAGAATCGTTACTCAGGGACACAGAATCGTTACTCAGGGACACAGAATTGTTACTCAGGGACACAGAATCGTTACTCAGGGACACAGAATTGTTACTCAGGGACACAGAATTGTTACTGAGGGACACAGAATTGTTACTGAGGGACACAGAATCGTTACTGAGGGACACAGAATCGTTACTGAGGGACACAGAATTGTTACTCAGGGACACAGAATTGTTACTCAGGGACACAGAATCGTTACTCAGGGACACAGAATTGTTACTCAGGGACACAGAATCGTTACTCAGGGACACAGAATCGTTGAATTAAAGAGTATGTCAGACAACACGCAGAGGAGTGGCAGAGGAGGCAATGTTTCAGGAGCAAGCAGACGTGGCAGCAGAGGAAGGGGTCGAGGCAGCACTAGTCGCAGCCAGAGGCCAGTGCTCCCGGTGTCATCCAGCGGTCGTGTCTCCACCGACAACCCTGCCGTCATCGATTGGTTGGCTCGGTCGTCTTCCTCTTCCCAGGTCACCTCTGACACCTACAGCCAACGGTCGGTGGGTACGTCAGACACAACCGTTAGTTGGCATGGCCCGGGAGCAAGCCCACTGAAATCACGTGTCCTCTACCTGCCCCTGTCCTTTGGTGTTCCCTCACCAAGCGAAGTATCGCATGCTGTGGGCTCAGCCCCACTGTACAGTGAGTAAGAGCTAACAGAGGGCGGTCAGGAACGGGGGGAGACATCCGCCTCTTCAGCAGCCAGGCGAAGAAGTACTGGCGAGGAGAGTGGCTCGGTAGCCGGTCTAGAGACAGGTCTGTCTCCTGACCCACACGCAGCCGAGGGGTCTAGTAGTGAGGCGGAGACCCTAATTGATGATGAGGAGGTTGATCGCACTTGGCAGCCTCGTCGTCATCAGGCTATTGCTTCCGCATCATCAGGAGAAGAGGGTGCCAGCTTGGCAGCGAGCAAAACAGTCGGTGGGTTGCCCAGGAGGCAGCAGGGTCGCAGCAGTGTCGCAGCACTTTCAGGTCTCCTCACACTGCTGGTGGGTTCCATTTTGTCATAGGGTGCTGTATGGCCTCCCATTGCTGCTGCCAGGCCCGTAATCTGCCATGGGCCCCCGTACCGACTCCTCATGCTGCTGCCAGGCCCGTAATCTGTCATGGGCCCCTGTACCGCCTCCTCATGCTGCTGCCAGGTCCTGAGTGTGTCATGGGTCCCTGTACGGCCTCCCATTGCTGCTGTCTCCATCGCCACACTCTGCCATGTGCCACTTTCAGGTCTCCTCACACTGCTGGTGGGTTCCATTTTGTCATAGGGTGCTGGCAGATTACGGGCCTCCCATTGCTGCTGCCAGGCCCGTAATCTGCCATGGGCCCCCGTACCGACTCCTCATGCTGCTGCCAGGCCCGTAATCTGTCATGGGCCCCTGTACCGCCTCCTCATGCTGCTGCCAGGTCCAGAGTGTGTCATGGGTCCCTGTACGGCCTCCCATTGCTGCTGCCAGGCCCGTAATCTGCCATGGGCCCCCGTACCGACTCCTCATGTTGCTGCCAGGCCCGTAATCTGTCATGGGCCCCTGTACCGCCTCCTCATGCTGCTGCCAGGTCCAGAGTGTGTCATGGGTCCCTGTACGGCCTCCCATTGCTGCTGTCTCCATCGCCACACTCTGCCATGTGCCACTTTCAGGTCTCCTCACACTGCTGGTGGGTTCCATTTTGTCATAGGGTACTGTATGGCCTCCCATTGCTGCTGCCAGGCCCGTAATCTGCCATGGGCCCCCGTACCGACTCCTCATGCTGCTGCCAGGCCCGTAATCTGTCATGGGCCCCTGTACCGCCTCCTCATGCTGCTGCCAGGTCCAGAGTGTGTCATGGGTCCCTGTACGGCCTCCCATTGCTTCTGTCTCCATCGCCACACTCTGCCATGTGCCACTTTCAGGTCTCCTCACACTGCTGGTGGGTTCCATTTTGTCATAGGGTGCTGTATGGCCTCCCATTGCTGCTGCCAGGCCCGTAATCTGCCATGGGCCCCCGTACCGACTCCTCATGCTGCTGCCAGGCCCGTAATCTGTCATGGGCCCCTGTACCGCCTCCTCATGCTGCTGCCAGGTCCAGAGTGTGTCATGGGTCCCTGTACGGCCTTCCATTGCTGCTGTCTCCATCGCCACACTCTGCCATGTGCCACTTTCAGGTCTCCTCACACTGCTGGTGGGTTCCATTTTGTCATAGGGTACTGTATGGCCTCCCATTGCTGCTGCCAGGCCCGTAATCTGCCATGGGCCACCGTACCGACTCCTCATGCTGCTGCCAGGCCCGTAATCTGTCATGGGCCCCTGTACCGCCTCCTCATGCTGCTGCCAGGTCCAGAGTGTGTCATGGGTCCCTGTACGGCCTCCCATTGCTGCTGTCTCCATCGCCACACTCTGCCATGTGCCACTTTCAGGTCTCCTCACACTGCTGGTGGGTTCCATTTTGTCATAGGGTGCTGTATGGCCTCCCATTGCTGCTGCCAGGCCCGTAATCTGCCATGGGCCCCCGTACCGACTCCTCATGCTGCTGCCAGGCCCGTAATCTGTCATGGGCCCCTGTACCGCCTCCTCATGCTGCTGCCAGGTCCAGAGTGTGTCATGGGTCCCTGTACGGCCTCCCATTGCTGCTGTCTCCATCGCCACACTCTGCCATGTGCCACTTTCAGGTCTCCTCACACTGCTGGTGGGTTCCATTTTGTCATAGGGTGCTGGCAGATTACGGGCCTCCCATTGCTGCTGCCAGGCCCGTAATCTGCCATGGGCCCCCGTACCGACTCCTCATGCTGCTGCCAGGCCCGTAATCTGTCATGGGCCCCTGTACCGCCTCCTCATGCTGCTGCCAGGTCCAGAGTGTGTCATGGGTCCCTGTACGGCCTCCCATTGCTGCTGCCAGGCCCGTAATCTGCCATGGGCCCCCGTACCGACTCCTCATGCTGCTGCCAGGCCCGTAATCTGTCATGGGCCCCTGTACCGCCTCCTCATGCTGCTGCCAGGTCCAGAGTGTGTCATGGGTCCCTGTACGGCCTCCCATTGCTGCTGTCTTCATCGCCACACTCTGCCATGTGCCACTTTCAGGTCTCCTCACACTGCTGGTGGGTTCCATTTTGTCATAGGGTGCTGGCAGATTACGGGCCTCCCATTGCTGCTGCCAGGCCCGTAATCTGCCATGGGCCCCCGTACCGACTCCTCATGCTGCTGCCAGGCCCGTAATCTGTCATGGGCCCCTGTACCGCCTCCTCATGCTGCTGCCAGGTCCAGAGTGTGTCATGGGTCCCTGTACGGCCTCCCATTGCTGCTGTCTCCATCGCCACACTCTGCCATGTGCCACTTTCAGGTCTCCTCACACTGCTGGTGGGTTCCATTTTGTCATAGGGTGCTGTATGGCCTCCCATTGCTGCTGCCAGGCCCGTAATCTGCCATGGGCCCCCGTACCGACTCCTCATGCTGCTGCCAGGCCCGTAATCTGTCATGGGCCCCTGTACCGCCTCCTCATGCTGCTGCCAGGTCCAGAGTGTGTCATGGGTCCCTGTACGGCCTCCCATTGCTGCTGTCTCCATCGCCACACTCTGCCATGTGCCACTTTCAGGTCTCCTCACACTGCTGGTGGGTTCCATTTTGTCATAGGGTACTGTATGGCCTCCCATTGCTGCTGCCAGGCCCGTAATCTGCCATGGGCCACCGTACCGACTCCTCATGCTGCTGCCAGGCCCGTAATCTGTCATGGGCCCCTGTACCGCCTCCTCATGCTGCTGCCAGGTCCAGAGTGTGTCATGGGTCCCTGTACGGCCTCCCATTGCTGCTGTCTCCATCGCCACACTCTGCCATGTGCCACTTTCAGGTCTCCTCACACTGCTGGTGGGTTCCATTTTGTCATAGGGTGCTGTATGGCCTCCCATTGCTGCTGCCAGGCCCGTAATCTGCCATGGGCCCCCGTACCAACTCCTCATGCTGCTGCCAGGCCCGTAATCTGTCATGGGCCCCTGTACCGCCTCCTCATGCTGCTGCCAGGTCCAGAGTGTGTCATGGGTCCCTGTACGGCCTCCCATTGCTGCTGTCTCCATCGCCACACTCTGCCATGTGCCACTTTCAGGTCTCCTCACACTGCTGGTGGGTTCCATTTTGTCATAGGGTGCTGGCAGATTACGGGCCTCCCATTGCTGCTGCCAGGCCCGTAATCTGCCATGGGCCCCCGTACCGACTCCTCATGCTGCTGCCAGGCCCGTAATCTGTCATGGGCCCCTGTACCGCCTCCTCATGCTGCTGCCAGGTCCAGAGTGTGTCATGGGTCCCTGTACGGCCTCCCATTGCTGCTGCCAGGCCCGTAATCTGCCATGGGCCCCCGTACCGACTCCTCATGCTGCTGCCAGGCCCGTAATCTGTCATAGGCCCCTGTACCGCCTCCTCATGCTGCTGCCAGGTCCAGAGTGTGTCATGGGTCCCTGTACGGCCTCCCATTGCTGCTGTCTCCATCGCCACACTCTGCCACGTGCCACTTTCAGGTCTCCTCACACTGCTGGTGGGTTCCATTTTGTCATAGGGTGCTGTATGGCCTCCCATTGCTGCTGCCAGGCCCGTAATCTGCCATGGGCCCCCGTACCGACTCCTCATGCTGCTGCCAGGCCCGTAATCTGTCATGGGCCCCTGTACCGCCTCCTCATGCTGCTGCCAGGTCCAGAGTGTGTCATGGGTCCCTGTACGGCCTCCCAGTGCTGCTGTCTTCATCGCCACACTCTGCCATGTGCCACTTTCAGGTCTCCTCACACTGCTGGTGGGTTCCATTTTGTCATAGGGTGCTGGCAGATTACGGGCCTCCCATTGCTGCTGCCAGGCCCGTAATCTGCCATGGGCCCCCGTACCGACTCCTCGTGCTGCTGCCAGGCCCGTAATCTGTCATGGGCCCCTGTACCGCCTCCTCATGCTGCTGCCAGGCCCGTAATCTGTCATGGGCCCCTGTACCGCCTCCTCATGCTGCTGCCAGGTCCAGAGTGTGTCATGGGTCCCTGTATGGCCTCCCATTGCTGCTGCCAGGCCCGTAATCTGCCATGGGCCCCCGTACCGACTCCTCATGCTGCTGCCAGGCCCGTAATCTGTCATGGGCCCCTGTACCGCCTCCTCATGCTGCTGCCAGGTCCAGAGTGTGTCATGGGTCCCTGTATGGCCTCCCATTGCTGCTGCCAGGCCCGTAATCTGCCATGGGCCCCCGTACCGACTCCTCATGCTGCTGCCAGGCCCGTAATCTTTCATGGGCCCCTGTACCGCCTCCTCATGCTGCTGCCAGGTCCAGAGTCTGTCATGGGTCCCTGTACGGCCTCCCATTGCTGCTGTCTCCATCGCCACACTCTGCCATGTGCCACTTTCAGGTCTCCTCACACTGCTGGTGGGTTACATTTTGTCATAGGGTGCTGTATGGCCTCCCATTGCTGCTGCCTCCACCGCCACACTGTGGCTCCACACTCTGGTTTTGGCCCCGTGACTGCCCAAATGAGTGAAGTGTGCGGTGATTCTAAGATCGACGGCACTCATCTGCATGTCATACTGACTGACAGTATTATTTCTCTTCCCCAGCAGACTCCAAGGGCATTTAAATTAAAGGTACAGTGTTCTGCACTAATATAAAGGCTCTCTGAAGCCTAGAAACACCCTTTTTATAAGTTAAATTCGCAGCGAATATATTCGACTCGAATCGAATTTATTCCGCGAATTCGCCGAATCAGCCGAATCAAATTTTTGAATAATTCGCTCATCTCTAATTATGATTGCTTCAGGGGCGGACTGACCATTTGGAAACTCAGGCACTGCCCGAGGGCCCGGGGACAGTAGGGGGACCCATGAGATGCCCCTGGTACCTTTTTCATAGGCTTTTTTGAGTTTGGGCAAGGACACAGGGGTCCCATGATCACCTATTGCCCGGGGGCCCCATGAGTTGTCAGTCCACCCCTGGATTGCTTATACCGATTTATTTTATTGACGTTAGCAACCAGGGGCGGACTGACAATTCCTGGGGCCCCCAGGCAATAGGGGATCATGGGGCCCCTGTGTCCTCGCCCACACTCAAACCACACCCAAAAAAGCCTATGAAAGGTACCAGGGGCATCTCATGGGGCCCCCTACTGACCCCGAGCCCTCGGGCAGTGCCCGAGTTCCCGAATGGTCAGTCCGCCCCTGATAGCAACCATTTTTACTGAGTGAAACTGATTCATTCGGTATCGTTTTTTGTGATTAGCTGTGATTGTCCCTGTCTGTACCATGGGACTGATGTGACCAATCACAGCTAAGAACTCAATTGTATACAATGGATGGCATGAAAGGAAGCCATCCATTGTATACAATTGTGATCTGCTGTGATTGGTCAAGGCAATCACATGACACTGGCAACGGGCTGGTGTAGTGATCAGTCATTGGCTATGTCCAGTGGACACAGCCGGTGACAGATCATGCAGCTGCGTGGCCCTATGAGCAGCCCCTTCTAACAGGGCGTCATATGGCATCCACTCAGAAGGAGGTGCATCCCGCCCAGCCTATAGCTTGACGCTTGGGAGGGGCGTGTTAAATGGCCGCTTTTAGTCTCCATTAGAGTCCTGTGTGGCACGGTGACAATGCAGGTGCCCAGTTGGGTGCAAAGACAAAGCGTTGACACCCAAAACAAGAGGTGGCTAAACAAGGACCTTCATGACACTTTTTGGGGGGAGGGGAGGGCGTGTACCTGGTTTTGACAGGTACCCACTTCCTGTTAGATCGCTGCGTCAACATTTGGCCCCTCCTCCTTTCCCTCGCAAATTTTGGGACACATCACAGGTCCCAGAAGACTGCGGGACCATTCACAAAGCACAGCGCGACTTGCACACGCGCAGTAGGTAACAGGCGGTGCAGCCAGAAGGCTTCACCTCAGGTTCCCCTTACCTAAGATCCTGGCTCCTGCACCCAAAGCCGATTGAAGAATGGACTTGGGTGAGGAACACGCTGGAACCCTTGACAGGTAAGTGTCCTTATAATAAAAGTCAGCAGCTACTGTATTTGCAATTGCCCGGGGGAGGGGGGGGGGCTGGATCTCCTCTTTAATAATTGCCAATTGTAGGCCAGGGCGACAACACAGAAGCACAATTGGGGACAGGGACAGAGCGTTGTCACTCCAAAGCAGGAAGTCTCTGAACAAAGACCTTCATGGCAGGCAGGGGCGGACTGACAAATCATGGGGTCCCCGGGCTATAGGGGATCATGGGGCCCCTGTGTCCTTGCCCAAACTCAAAAAAGCCTATGAAAAAGGTACAAGGGGCATCTCATGGGGCCCATTCCTCTAACCAATATCAATGACGGGGCCCCTTTCCTCCCACTGATACAAAAAACCAGGCACTATTTCTTCCATGGATACCAATGGTGGGGTACTATTCCTACAACTAATACCAATGATGGGGCATTGCTTCTCCTCAGGGGTGGACTGACAACTCATGGGGCCCCCGGGCAATAGGGGATCATGGGGCCCCTGTGTCCTTGCCCAAACTCAAAAAAGCCTATGAAAAAGGTACCAGGGGCATCTCATGGGGCCCATTCCTCTAACCAATATCAATGACGGGGCCCCTTTCCTCCCACTGATACAAAAAACCAGGCACTCCTTCTTCCATGGATACCAATGGTGGGGTACTATTCCTCCAACTAATACCAATGATGGGGCATTGCTTCTCCTCAGGGGCGGACTGACAACTCATGGGGTCCCCGGGCAATAGGGGATCATGGGGCCCCTGTGTCCTTGCCCAAACTCAAAAAAGCCTATGAAAAAGGTACCAGGGGCATCTCATGGGGCCCCCTACTGACGCCGGGCCCAGTAGGGGGCCCCAAATGGTCAGTCCGCCCCTGGTGGCAGGATCACCAGGGATTTATTTTAATAAGAGCCGCAGATGTAAAAAATATTAAAAATGTCTTTTTGGAATTCCAATAACCTATTAAAGCTCACATAAGATTTGATCGGTCAGGCTTACATATACTTTATGTTGAAAAAATTTAGTAATTGAATTTTTTTTTTTTTTCTGGAAGTTTTCTTTTCCCGGAGAACGCACCAGCTCACCCAGCCTTCGCCGGCCTCCACGCCGCGGACAAGAACCTCGCGGAATGTGAAGCGCTTCACGCTGACAGCTTTAATGACAAGGCCTTTCATTCCCTCTAATGAGGAGGACTCGACAGACCTGTCTGAGAGTGTATAGACACAAGAGGCAGAGCTGTCAGATTTCCCAGCCCGTCTCCTCCTCTTTGTCCCCAACCAGACAAACTCTCCATTTATAAACCGCGCAGCCTGGATTCGCTGCCAGTGGGTTTTTTTTTTTGTTTTGTTTTTTTTTTTTTTTTTTGCTCGGCGTAATGAGATTTTCTGTTCCCGGTTTGTTATTTTCTGTTTAGATAAAAACAAGAAGATGCTCATTAAATTGTGCTCCCTCTTGGCTGAGCTCCAGCGCCTGGCTGCTCCACATTTCCCATAGGCCGAGGCCAGCGTGCTAATAAGAGGCCGATGGAGCGCTGGGTTGTGCCTCGCGGCTTTTCCCCCCCGACTCCGGACAAGATTTGCTGGACAAGATCTACACAAACTTTTTTTTTTCTTTGATCCTTAATGTGTTTATTGTGTTTTATTCTTTTTTTTCCTTTTTAATTTAAAGATCTAAGCTCTGCTGTCAGTGCTGTGTTTACATTGTTGCAAATTAATAGCAAAAATTGTGGACAGCCAATGAGCACCCTTGTAAGATGTGACACCACTAATAGGGCTTCATGGTGCCCATTGATCAGGAAACTTTGTGAACAGGGGCGAACTGACAACTCAGGGGACCCCCGGGCAATAGGGGATCATGGGGCCCCTGTGTTCTAAATATGGGACAAGCCCAGCCCCCACATACAGGCTGCACACATATATTACATGGCTCCAAGCCAGTGCTTCGCTTACAAGCGTTCAATGACGGGTATTTACAGGTGGAGCCGTACCTGTGGAGCAGGGGCGGACTGACAACTCATGGGGCCCCCGGGCAATAGGGGATCATGGGGCCCCTGTGTTCTAAATATGGGACAAGCCCAGCCCCCACATACAGGCTGCACACATATATTACATGGCTCCAAGCCAGTGCTTCGCTTACAAGCGTTCAATGACGGGTATTTACAGGTGGAGCCGTACCTGTGGAGCAGGGGCGGACTGACAACTCATGGGGCCCCCGGGCAATAGGGGATCATGGGGCCCCTGTGTTCTAAATATGGGACAAGCCCAGCCCCCACATACAGGCTGCACACATATATTACATGGCTCCAAGCCAGTGCTTCGCTTACAAGCGTTTGATGACGGGTATTTACAGGTGGAGCCGTACCTGTAGAGCAGGGGCGGACTGACAACTCATGGGGCCCCCGGGCAATAGGGGATCATGGGGCCCCTGTGTTCTAAATATGGGACAAGCCCAGCCCCCACATACAGGCTGCACACATATATTACATGGCTCCAAGCCAGTGCTTCGCTTACAAGCGTTCGATGACGGGTATTTACAGGTGGAGCCGTACCTGTGGAGCAGGGGCGGACTGACAACTCATGGGGCCCCGGGCAATAGGGGATCATGGGGCCCCTGTGTTCTTGCCCAAACTCAAAAAAGCCTATGAAAAAGGTACCAGGGGCATCTCATGGGGTCCCCTACTGACCCCGGGCCCTCGGGCAGAGCCCGAGTTTCCAAATGGTCAGTCCGTCCCTGTTTGCGAACTGTAATATTCTCATAACTTTTCATTATTGGTGTAGCTCAGTGGTCTCCAAACTGCGGCTCGGGGGCTGGATGTGGCCCTTTGCTTGCCTTTGTCTGGCCCTTGGGGCACTGTTCCACCAACTGTCACCAGTGATGGAGGACCATTCATTGTATTGACACCATCAATGGGGCACTATACTTCTCACTGATATCAACAATGGGGCACTATTGCTCCTATTAAAACGAATGATGGGGCACTGATGCCAAAGGTTTTCTACTCCCACTGGCTACAGTCCGGCCCCCCTAAAGTCTGAAGGACAGTAAACTGGCCCTTTGTTAGAAAGTTTGGAGACCCCTGGTGTAGCTGATCCATCAGCACCACTTCCCTGGTAATGTTAGTCCAAACAAAAATAGAAAAAGCATATGGGACTTTCAAGGCGCCCCAGGAAAAATGCTTCAACACAATACAGTGCCTTGAAAAAGTCTTCACACCCCTTGAAATGTTCCCCATGTTGTCATGTTACAACCAAAAACATAAATGGATTTTATTGGGATTGGATGTGATCAGGGGCGGACTGACAACTCATGGGGCCCCTGGGCAATAGGGGATCATGGGGCCCCTGTGTCCTTGCCAAAACTCAAAAAACCCTATGAAAAAGGTACCAGGGGCATCTCATGGGGCCCCCTACTGACCCCGGGCCCTCGGGCTGTGCCCGAGTTTCCAAATGGTCAGTCCGCCCCTGGATGTGATAGACTGACACAAAGTGGCACATAATTGTGAAGTGGAAGGAAAACGGTTTTCAACATTTGTGACCAAGAAATCTGTGAATAGTGTGGTGTGCATTTGTATTCAGCCCCCTTTTAGTCTGATACTCAGGGGTGGACTGACCATTTGGAAACTCGGGCACTGCCCGAGGGCCCAGGGTCAGTAGGGGGCCCCATCAGATGCCCCTGGGACCTTTTCCATAGGCTTTTTTGAGTTTGGGCAAGGACACAGGGGCCCCATGATCCCCTATTGCCGGGGGCCCCATGAGTTGTCAGTCCACCCCTGCTGATACCCCTGACTAAAATCTAGTGGAACCAATTGCCTTCCTAAGCGGTTTCCCATGGGGAGGGCATTGGACAGTGAGGAGGAGCCAGGAGCGCCAGTACGGGACCTGAGAAGAGGAGTCGGTAAGTTATTAAAAAAAATCCAAAAAATTGTAATGGGATTTTATGTAATAGACCAACACAAAGTGGCACATAATTGTGAACTGGAAGGAAAATGAGAAATAGTTTTCAACACTTTTTACTAACACAGGTGTAACACAGTTTAAGAATTTAATTCGTTCTCCGGGATGTTTCATAATGCGAAAAATTTGTAAACCGAAACGTGGTTTCCTGTAGGAATGCACTGAAAATCTAGGGGTCAGAAAAAAGTAAAACAAAAAGTTACTGTCACTATAGGTCAGTGCCGGTTTTTAAATGTAATTACCGGCTTTTTTTTTTTTCTTCACTATAGCTCAGAGAATCAGCTGTCACTTTCCCCCCAGCTAAAAGAAACAAAGTTTCCTTTAACTCCAGGGAAAGTGACAGCTAATTCTGTGAGCCATATTGAAGAAAAAAAAAAAGCCGGCAATTACATTTAAAAGCCTGCACTGACATACACTTCATACTGCAAAAAAAATCATAAAACATTCGTAAACCAAGCATTAATTTCAATGGATCTTCATTTGTAAAGCGAAAATTGCATTAACCGAGGCGTTCGTAAACCGAGGTACACCTGTAAATCTGTGAAAAGTGTGGCTGCATTTGTATTCAGCCTCCTTTATTCTGATACCCCTAACTAAAATCTAGTGGAACCAATTGCCTTCAGAAGTCACCTAATTAGTAAATAGAGTCCACCTGTGTGCTGTCATCTCAGTATAAATCCAGCTGTTCTGTGAAGCCCTTAGAGGTTTGTTAGAGAACATTAGTGAACAAACAGCATCATAAAGGCCAAGGAACACACCAGACAGGTCAGGGATAAAGTTGTGGAGAAGTTTAAAGCAGGGTTGGGTTATAAAAAAAATCACAAGCTTTGAACATCTCACGGAACACTGTTCAATAAATCATCTGAAAATGGGAAGAGTACGGCACAACTGCAAACCTACCAAGACATGGCCGTCCACCATGTCTAACAGCTCGGGCAAGGAGAGCATTCATCAGAGAAGCAGCCAAGAGGCCCATGGGAAGTCTGGAGGAGCTGCAGAGATCCACAGCTCTGTAAGTATACAAATATATAAAATGTTATTGCACACTATAAAACCATTCGATATGTAATTACAGAAGATCTGCATATACATGGAATGATGAGTGATGGTTTGAGTATATTATGCTTCATCATCTCTCTATGTTCACAGTGTCTCCCCCTCTTTTTGAACCCCTGAAGAAGCCTACTCAGCGAAACGCTTTGGGATGTACCATCGTATCACCCTCCTCAGCTTTCCCTTCAATGTTTTAATAGTGACTTTATGTCCCGTTCATTATCATGTATTAGGGGAGGTGTAACAGGGTTCATGCCAGGGGCGGACTGACCATTTGGAAACTCGGGCACTGCCCGAGGGCCCAGGGTCAGTAGGGGGCCCCATGAGAGGCCCCTGGTACCTTTTTCATAGGCTTTTTTGAGTTTGGGCAAGGACACAGGGGCCCCATGATCTCCTATTGCCTGGGGGCCCCATGAGTTGTCAGTCCGCCCCTGGTTCATGCCATTACTGAATATTTTATGGGAGGGTTTATATACTCATGGATTTATAGTATGCAATAATATTTGATATATTTTTATACTTATTGTGTTCAAGCATTTTTTCTGGGGGGTATGATAGCACCTTTAAAAAGTCCCGTACGCTTTGATTTTTTTGTTTGGACTGATATTTATTTATTTATTACAGGTACTTATAGCACCGTCAATTTACGCAGCTCTTTACATATATATATTGTACATTCACATCAGTCCCCGCCCCCGAGGGGCGTACAATCTAAGGTCCCTAACTCACATTCATACATACACATACTAGGGACAATTTAGACAGGAGCCAATTCACCTACCAGCATGTCTTTTGACTGTGGGAGGAAACCGGAGGACCCGGAGGAAACCCACGCAGGCACAGGGAGAACATGCAAACACCAGGCAAGTGGTGCCATGGTTGGGATTTGAACCAATGACCCTGGAACTGCCAGGTGGAAGATATTCTCATAACTTAGTGACCCCAACCATCTGCATCCAAGTTCCCAGCTCCGCCTACTTTCTCCATCCACTATGAAAAGGTTCTGCATTCAGCTTACATTTTACAAACTGCAACAGGTGGAGGGAGACTCTCCAGCCTGATTTTTGTAAGGGTCGGTCGGCATATATGGCATATTTGATTGGTGAAAGCTCACCTTCAAAACTAACGAAGATCCCTTCTGAATGGACTGACCCTTTAAAGAGACCCTGTCACCTTCATGCATTCATGGCGAAGTGTCAGGGTCTTTTACAAGCCCATCCCTAGGGCTATCTGAATAGCATCCTTGGGCCCTGGGCAAAGTAATGCACTGGGGCCAGGGGCGGACTGACAACTCATGGGGCCCTGGCCAATAGGGGATCATGGGGCCCCTATGGCCTTGCCCGAACTCAAAAAAGCGTATGAAAAGGTACCAGGGGCATCTCATGGGGCCCCCTACTGACCCCGGGCCCTCAGGCAGTGCCCGAGTTTCCAAATGGTCAGTCCGCCCCTGACTGGGGCCCTTACCAGCCCGCCCCAATTAACGCACTTACTCTCAAGAATTGGGGGGGAGACTTAGTAGGGCTCAGTACAGGGGACAGAAGGGCTCAGTACAGGTGAAGGGGGATCAGGGGGGCACAGTACAGGTTTTGATCCTGGGACAGCTTAGTAAAAAGTGTGACTGTCCCAGCAAATCTGGGACAATTGGCAAATATGATGTGATGCAAGATTATCATGTGGCCCCCCGTGAACTTGAGGCCCCTGGGCTGTGCCCAAGGGTGCCCATTGATTAAGACAACTCTGCCCACCTCTGACCCAGTTATGTTCTCCTGTATATTGCTGCTGCCACTGTTCCTTCCTTTGTGGCAACTGCTGCAAACATTTTCAAGTGTTGGACTTGACAGTGGGTGAGCCATCATCCCATCTGTCATATTACAGAGATTGGGCTTAGCAAAAACTGCATCATGGGAGGAGTCACATGCTCCCCCATCCCCCATACCATATATTTTGCAAGGGCTGTGGCCAAAGAAAAAGCATTACATTAACACTGTGAAGATGAGTATAATTTGGGTTGGGGGGTGGGGGGGGGGGGGTTAAAGAGAGTTTGTCACTGTGTCCTGAATGGGCAAGGTGATGGGTTCTCTTTAGGCAAACTGAAAGCGACAGTAAACATATCTTTCATTATTATATTCTTACATAGTAAATACCGGTTGATCCTTTCATTTCCCTCTACTTCTCTATTCAGAGTGGCCATGCTATTCCAGCCCATCCTTCATTTTCAGTGTTGCCATTCTCACTGTGCATGCTTCAGTTTTCCCCTGGAAGGAATCTGAGCATTATATGAAAGGACACATCCCTAGCATCCCTTTAGACATACATGCTCCTCTTGTCTGGCCAATGGGTGGTGCAGACTATAGATGTGCAATCTGTAGATCAGTTGCTTGATTACACTATATCACACATGCTTTTGTAATAGATTGCACAGCCAATGAAGGAAGATTTTCTCTGATTTGAGCCCAAGCGTTATATGAAAGAACACATCTTTAGCATCCTTTTAGACATACATGTCCCTACCTGATGGCCACTGGGTGTCGAAGACATGACTAGGGTAACCCATATGTCTCCAAGTCATTATAAATTTCACCATAGATACCCTTCCCAACTTATACTAATTAAGAAATGACCAAGGACCCGATCTGGGAAAAATTGGCCAGCTTGGCCATTTATTAACAAATAACCAAAATAACATTCCTTAAAACAGAAACCATACTCATAATCCAGTAACCATAACATACAGGTTGCCGGTCTTGGGAGGCACTTGAGAACCAATATCAGGTTGTGCATCTGCGTTACTACTTCATGATCCCCAGCCGCAAAGCACCGGCTCGGGGTCAAACCCACTTCTCTGCAGATACCCACTTGTTACCACTTCCCAGATAATACCCCAAAAACTGGGATCCAACGGAGGACACCACACCTTAGATGGGTCACTGCTATGAACTGTTCCAAAAATGTTAACGCCTCCAAAGACTCCAACCGCCAAAGGCCCTAGAGCCCAAATGAAAACAAACAACTGCAGGGCATGAAGAATCCTTCACGTCCGCTGCTCCCAGGGATTTGCCGCTCTTTGGGTCTCCTTCTCGTATACCCCCAGCAGCTCTACCTACTCTCCAATCCAGTAAGTAACTGCCCTTCTAAAATACTATACCTTAACCCTGTCCTGCCTTGTAGCCCTTCGCTTATTTTTTTTTGCTTCGGGCTAATCTTTAGCTGTGCAATCTGTTTCGAAAGCAGGTGTGATAGAGTATAATCAAGCAACTGCTCAACAGATTGCACAGCTAAACTCTGTACCACCCATTGACCGGCAAGGCAGAGCAAGCATATGTACAGTTTTATTTATTGTAGATGTGTCAACAAAAATGTTAGCATGTGCCAGAGATTTCTGTAGGTCTTTAGCTGACACTCTGGGATTCTTCTTTACCTCATGCAGCATTCTGCGCTGTGCTCTTGCAGTCATTTTTACAGGACGACCACGCCTAGGGAGAGTAGCAACAGTGCTAAACTTTCTCCATTTGTAGACAGTCTGTCTTACCGTGGACACATGAACATCAAGGCTTTTGGAGATACTTTTGTAACCCTTTCCAGCTTCATGCAAGTCAACAATTCTTGATGGTAGGTCTTCTGAGAGCTCTTTTCTGCGAGGCATGGTTCACATCAGACAGTGCTTCTTGAAACCAGTAAACCCAAAACAGGTGTGTGTTTTTTAAGGGCAGGACAGCTGTCAGCAACACATCCAATATCATCACACTGATTGGAGTCAAGGTTGGCTCACTCCTGGCTCCAATTAGCTCTGGGAGAAGTCATTAAGCTAGGGCCTCACATACTTTTTCCTCCCTGCACTGTGAATGTTTACATGTTATGTGCAATTAAACCATGGCAACATCTAATGTTTGTGTAGTATTATGTTCAGCAGACTGTGTTCTTCTATTGTTGTGACTTAGATGACGTTCAGAGCACATTTTATGCCCAATTCATGCAAAACTCCACGTAATCCCAAGGGGTTCACATACTTTTTCTTGCAGCTGTAAGAGAATACCAGGGATGTGTTCTTTCATATAAAGCTCAGTCACAGAGCTTTGTCACACACTGAGACTATTCTCCACCCCACTATCAGAGAGTGAGGTGTGAGATACATGTGTTCCATCACCTGACCCCCCCCCCCCCCCCCAAAAAAAAAAAAAAGGTAAAGAAAAGGTATGCGATCTTAGTGAGCATATATGATTTGTGGCTATTTCTTGTTAGGGTCTTTCCTTCTCATCTGCAACAAGTCATTCTGTTGGGTTTTATATACACTTGAAGGGTTAATATTGTAAAAAGGGAAAATGATGAAGCTTATCTACATGGAGTCATATCGGCGTGACTCAGAAGTGTTGATGAAGAGGGATCAGGGGACGTGTAAGGAGCAGCATTAAAAGTGTTCTTCACTGCGCCCGTCTTGTTTGGTTTAAGTGACGTTACTCAAGAATCAGAAGAAGGAAGCAAAAAAGAGCCATTAATGCCGCGGTTATGAGTCAGAGCGTAATTAAAGTGGAGCTGTCACCATCGTTCTCTGATTCCTGCATTGAGTTATGTGTTTTTTTTGCCCACTGAATATCTTGGCATCGTAATTGCGTGCCACCCCACAAATACTGTCCTCAGATCTTCACTCTCACCGACTCTAATCAAAACTTTCCCCCCCCCCAACTTCTAATGGCTAGTTCTCTGGAAATACTTAGGGGTCTATGGACAAAACAGTTTCCGTGAGGGTGACTTACCTATTCACAAGGGTACCATGCGTGGTTGCCCCATTGTACTCTGTATAACAAGTGTGCCAAACACAAGGTTCCTGGGCCAAATCCGGCCCTCCAGGCCATTTCATGTGGCCCTTGCACCTCTCCTGCAGCTCCCACCTCAAGTTGTGTATTTAGATTTTGTGCTGCCCTAGGCAACACAAAAGTCGTCCTCCCCCGGCCTTCCCCTCCACGGCGACACTCAACACCCGTCCCCTCTGCGGTGAGAGCCTGACAATCTCCGGGAACGACAGTAGGGCTCTGCATACACCATCAAGCAGCCCTCAGCCTCTCTTGCATCCCACCTGGTCCCTATGCCTCATATGTTCCTTCTTCTAAAAAATGCCGCCATAGGCAAATTTGTTTGCCTTGTGGTAAATACGCCCCTGCCCCCCTCATCTCCACCCTCATCTTGTCTCAGCAATCAGCAGCTTGGAGGAGGTCAAAACTCCTTATACAGTTCCTGTGCCCCTCATCTCCGCCTCCCCTGGTCTCAGCGTTCAGAAGACTCTTGCCCTCCTCTGGTCCTGCTCCAGATCCTGGACTCTTGCTTTCCAGGTTTGCCCCAGCTTTTTTCCTAGCAGCATCACAAGGTAAGGGGGGTGCACTGTGATATAAGGGAGGGTGACTTCTCATGGTGGGGGACTCTTGACAGCTGATATAAGGAGGTGAGGTGCTCTGGACACCTATTCTTACAGATACAACTGGCCCTTTGAGGGCAAGCATAATGCTGATACGGCCCCCCCGATGAAGTTGAGTTTGACGCTTCTGGTATATGATATGATTATCTCCTATGACTGTCAGCTCCATCTAGTGGCCACAATGCAATATTTTCCAGAAAACCCTCAATAATAAAAAATACTGCATTATAGCCACTAGATGGAGCTGATGGTTATAGGAGATAATCATATTACATACAAACAACAGAGCAAACATTAGTGGTGCCCATGAAAATTATTTATACATACACCCTTAAAGTGTATAGGGAAAAACTGGGAGGGCCCTGTGAGGTAGGCTGTGTGGGGCCCCTTGATTCGTAATGATTTTTTAATGATTTTCAATGGGCCGGTGCTAGACTATTTTGTGCCCTGGGCAAGGACCCCCCCCCCCCAAAAAAAAAAATAAAGGCTGTGTGAGGATGCTTTCTCAGCTCCCCTTATATTTACTACTACTGTCTGACTATGGGGCCCTAAGTATTGAGTTTCAGACTCTGGCCTAGGGGACTGGGAGCAAAACTGAAGGTTTGCTGGATACATCTGTCACTAGATAATGTTGTGGGGCTGAAAGAAACAGCAAGAAAACCAACCCACTTTTAGGAGAAGGTGGGGACTGAATTGCTCCTTATAGAGCAGAACAAAGACCTTTTAGGAGGACTTTTTCACGAGACTTGGAGAAGAATACTAGCTGGGCTAACGAGCCCACAGACCACAAGCACAATTATACACACAATGTTTATCTCAAGAACATAACTATATTTTTTTGAAGATTATCTAACATTCTGTATTCCAATATTTTACTTGTATTTTATGCAATCTTATCTTTAAATCCATTTTTGAGTATTTATACAAGACCTGGAAGGACTTTCTATGTTGGACATTTCTCACCAATATAAGTGCAGAACAGAATATCGACACAATTCCAGTACTTTACACCAGCCGAAGCCTTGGCGAAGAAAGACCCCTCAGGATGGGGAGAGGCAAAAGACCTGAAAGCTGGAAGGACTTTCTATTTTGGACATTTCTCACCAATATAAGTGAACAGAATATCGACACAATTCCAGTACTTTACACCAGCCGAAGCCTTGGCGAAGAAAGACCCCTCAGGATGGGGAGAGGCAAAAGACCTGAAAGCTGGAAGGACTTTCTATTTTGGACATTTCTCACCAATATAAGTGAACAGAATATCGACACAATTTCAGTACTTTACACCAGCCGAAGCTTTGGCGAGGGGCTCTCCTGAAGAAAGATCCCTCAGGATGGGGAGAGGCAAAAGACCAGAAAGCTGGAAGGACTTTCTATTGTGGACATTTCTCACCAATTTAAGTGAACAGAATATCGACACAATTCCAGTACTTTACACCAGCCGAAGCCTTGTGAGGGGCTCTCCAGAAGAAAGACCCCTCAGGATGGGGAGAGGCAAAAGACCTGAAAGCTGGAAGGACTTTCCATGTTGGACATTTCTCACCAATATAAGTGAACAGAATATCGACACAATTCCAGTACTTTACACCAGCCGAAGCTTTGGCGAGGGGCTCTCCTGAAGAAAGATCCCTCAGGATGGGGAGAGGCAAAAGACCAGAAAGCTGGAAGGACTTTCTATTGTGGACATTTCTCACCAATATAAGTGAACAGAATATTGACACAAATCCGGTACTTTACACCAGCCGAAACCTTGGTGAGGGGCTCTCCCGAAGAAAGACCCCCTTAGGATGGGGAGAGGAAAAAGACCTGAAAGCTGGAAGGACTTTCTATGTTGGACATTTCTCACCAATATAAGTGAACAGAATATCGACACAATTCCAGTACTTTACACCAGCCAAAGCCTTGGTGAGGGGATCTCCCGAAGAAAGACCCCTCAGGATGGGGAGAGGCAAAAGACCTGAAAGCTGGAAAGACTTTCTATTGTGGACATTTCTCACCAATATAAGTGAACAGAATATCGACACAATTCCGGTACTTTACACCAGCCGAAGCCTTAGTGAGGGGCTCTCCCGAAGAAAGACCCCCTCAGGATCGGGAGAGGCAAAAGACCTCAAAGCTGGAAGGACTTTCCATGTTGGACATTTCTCACCAATATAAGTGAACAGAATATCAACACAATTCCAGTATTTTACACCAGCCGAATCCTTGGTGAGGGGCTCTCCTGAAGAAAGATCCCTCAGGATGGGGAGAGGCAAAAGACCTGAAAGCTGGAAGGACTTTCTACTTTGGACATTTCTCACCAATATAAGTGAACAGAATATTAATACAAATACCAATGACTGTGAACACTCCCGAATAAATATAAAAAACCTAACCCAAAAGAAAAGAAAAACTTTGACCCTTGAAAGTGATACAATATGTGAGCTCTTTTCTCAACCGCACTCTAGCCCAATCCTAAAAATTACACCTCAAAAATCAATTCTTAAATACATAGATCAACGAATAAATGAAACCAGAACATAAATTAAAGTCCCAAAAAATGTCTCTGAAATATCAAAATGTTCAAATAACTTTCTTTTCCACCTCCAAATCACATTGTGTAAAGCTGTGCAAGGTATTCAACGTATGGTATTCCAATGTTGATGAACCTCGAAAAAAATATAAACTAGAAATGGTGCATTACCTTTTACAAATATACACCTGTGCAAAAATAATGTGTCATGCACACTGCATATCATGTGTCAACAAACGTGCAAAAAAAAAAAAAAAGATATATATGTTACACACAATAAGTATGAATAAACTTATCACACGTGAGCAAAAGTGAACACTCCAAAAACACAACAACCGTGTTCTTTGCTAGATGTGGTAGTGAACTCAAACACTGCAAAAATTTAACTGCCACAAATAAATACATCCTGAAGTAGCCACGTGATCGTGGTGTAACACGGTGCACGGTGATGCATTTCCGGTATAGAGCGGTGACGCATTTCCGGTTCCTGTCTGACGCCATCTTGGTACACCTTATCCCCTAGTACACCCATAGCACATGGGAAACCGCTGATGTGTACTGGAGAAGCATGGACATGGGAGGTATAATGTGATACAGGTATACACCTGTATCACATTATTTTTTTTAATGTGTCATGCACACTGCATATCATGTGTCAACAAACGTGCAAAAAAAAAAAGATATATACTGTATGTTACACACATACACACAATAAGTATGAATAAACTTGTAAAAAAAATTGCAAAAATTAAAGTGCCACAAATAAATAGTGAATACCAAAAATGTGCAACTTAGGTGAAAACACTCCAACTTGGTGCAGCAATGAATAATTACCCTAGAGAGGTAATGTCACACTTTTACATAGTAGATGCTGGCACCTCCAAGCTTCTTAGCACTCCTTTTAGCGTGTTCCCATGTCCATGCTTCTCCAGTACACATCAGCGGTTTCCCATGTGCTATGGGTGTACTAGGGGATAAGGTGTACCAAGATGGCGTCAGACAGGAACCGGAAATGCGTCACCGCTCTATACCGGAAATGCATCACCGCGCACCGCGTTACACCACGATCACGTGGCTTCTTCAGGATGTATTTATTTGTGGCAGTTCAATTTTTGCAGTGTTTGAGTTCACTACCACATCTAGCAAAGAACACGGTTGTTGTGTTTTTGGAGTGTTCACTTTTGCTCACGTGTGATAACAAGTTTATTCATACTTATTGTGTGTAACATATATATCATTTTTTTTTTTTCACGTTTGTTGACACATGATATGCAGTGTGCATGACACATTATTTTTGCACAGGTGTATATTTGTAAAAGGTAATGCACCATTTCTAGTTTAGATTTTTTTTGAGGTTCATCATTATTGGAATACCATACGTTGAATACCTTGCACAGCTTTGTGATTTGGAGGTGGAAAAGAAAGCTATTTGAACATTTTGATATTTCAAAGACATTTTTGGGACTTTAAATTATGTTCTGGTTTCATTTATTTGTTGATCCATGTATTTAAGAATTGATTTTTGAGGTGTAATTTTTAGGATTGGGCTAGAGTGCGGTTGAGAAAAGAGCTCACATATTGTATCACTTTCAAGGGTCAAAGTTTTTCTTTTCTTTTGGGTTAGGTTTTTTATATTTATTCGGGAGTGTTCACAGTCATTGGTATTTGTATTAATATTCTGTTCACTTATATTGGTGAGAAATGTCCAAAGTAGAAAGTCCTTCCAGCTTTCAGGTCTTTTGCCTCTCCCCATCCTGAGGGATCTTTCTTCAGGAGAGCCCCTCACCAAGGATTCGACTGGTGTAAAATACTGGAATTGTGTTGATATTCTGTTCACTTATATTGGTGAGAAATGTCCAACATAGAATGTCCTTCCAGCTTTCAGGTCTTTTTCCTCTCCCCATCCTGAGGGGTCTTTCTTCGGGAGAGCCTCTCACCAAGGCTTCGGCTGGTGTAAAGTACCGGATTTGTGTCAATATTCTGTTCACTTATATTGGTGAGAAATGTCCAAAATAGAAAGTCCTTCCAGCTTTTAAGTCTTTTGCCTCTCCCATCCTGAGGGATCTTCAGGAGAGCCCCTCACCAAGGCTTCGGCTGGTGTAAAGTACTGGAATTGTGTCGATATTCTGTTCACTTATATTGGTGAGAAATGTCCACAATAGAAAGTCTTTCCAGCTTTCAGGTCTTTTGCCTCTCCCCATCCTGAGGGGTCTTTCTATCGATACAATTCCGGTACTTTACACCAGCCGAAGCCTTGGTGAGGGGCTCTCCTGAAGAAAGACCTCTCAGGATGGGGAGAGGCAAAAGACTTGAAAGCCACAGTAACCTCCCCCAACATGACATTCTGGAATGGGATGTCACCACTATGGGGCACATCACCAGGAGCTCCTTGTACCACCCAGCCCCAGGCTAGAGACATGAAGCCCCATTCAAATTAGGAAGGCATTGGACCTTATGGATTGCCTTGCTTTGAACCAGGAACAAGTCCAGAACCGATCATTCCCACCTTATTACATCGGGCGAAAGCTAACCGGCGCCTCCACCCAACAAGAGGCACCAGCTCCCTCCCTCCCGACAACTGACAAGAACAGATGCTACACTTGATCCATCGTGCCGAAAATTGGATGCCATAAAATTTGTGGCACAACACATGCCATGGTGCACACAACACATGGTGCATTGCCGTGCATTGTGACACGTGTGCATTACCCTGGTGCATTGGGGTGCCATTTAAAATGAATAACGCATCAACTCATGTAATGTTACCGCAACGCAAAGATGTAAATGGGCCGCCATCGCTATAAAGAGCCGTCTCTCCCCCCCGAAGAGGTTAACTTCCCGCGATTAGCAATTAAACTCTTCTTGCTTCACAAGTCTTTTCTGGCGTGCCAGAATTTTTACATAACACCTCCTCCAGGGAAATTGGGGATTAGTGCCTATAAATAAGGAATGGGAGCAAAGGAGGAGTTTTGTACATCGGGAAGGGATCCTGAGAGGAGAGTAATTACTCAGGGCAAGACGGCTGGAAGCTGGAGGGAGGAGATCCAGTCACTTCAGCCGCCGCAGGAACCGTGCTTGTACACAGCGTCCCTTTAAACATCTTTTAATCAAGCGTGTGAAGTGAGAGTATTTAAGTTAATGTAGTCATTGTGCGCTTTTTATGGCGCGGCTTCAATTTCAAAGTAATAATAAAAACCATTTTTTTTTCCTTTTCTTTTTTTTTTATATTCACATTCGGAGCTAGCAGCGTGGTTCAAAGATAGAGATTAGCACAATTACCAGGCAGATAAATGACATTTGAATAGCACAGAATAATTTGGAATTTAATGAGGGTCCGTGATTCAGAAGGGCCTTTTATGGAAGAAGCGGCAATCTCGTCATTACGGTGACATTTGGGGGGGGGGGGGCGTACAGGTAGGGATAAAATGTCGTGGAGGGTTTGGGAGGTGCGATAATGATTTTTGGAGAAGACAGGTTGCAAGGAGCTGCAAAGGGGCATATGGGCAGGGCACTCCTACCAGGGCAGGGCGGCCTGGGCCCGACACTGCAGCATCATTTCAGCGAAAGAGAATATCGCAGAGTCCTGCCGTAGGAAGATGATTTTTGGAGAAGACAGATTGCATGGAGCTGCAAGGAGGGTGGTGGGCATAGGCATACACCTGTATCAAGCCCCGCCAGTTCAGCAATGTGTCCCGGTCCTGGCACGACAGCATCATTTCAGCAAATTGCAAGTCATGCCATCAGGCCTGGACTGGGGCAAAAAATAGGTCCGGGCATTTTGGTCTGAGCATCCCCAAACCCAGGCTTTCCTCAGAACTCGGTGGTGGAACACCAGGGCCTGGTCACAAGAGTGACTTTTGAGACCTTGGTAATTTTTCAATTTTAGATTTTATTTTATTTTTTTGAAGGAGAGAAGGAAAAAGAGAAGGAAAGAGAGAAGTGAAAGAAGGAGGGAATGTTACGAGGGAGAGAAGGAAGGAGGGAGAAAAGGAAGGAGGGAGAGAAAGAAGGAGGGAGAAAAGGAAGGAGGGAGAGAAAGCAGGAGGGAGAGAAGGAAGGAGGGAGAGAAAGCAGGAGGGAGAGAAGGAAGGAGGGAGAGAAAGAAGGAGGGAGAGAAGGAAGGAGGGAGAGAAATCAGGAGGGAGAGAAGGAAAGAGGAAACGAAGGAAAGAGAGAAGGAAAGAGAGAAGGGAAAGAAGGAGGGAAGGGAAGGAGGGAGAGAAGGAAGGAGGGAGGGAGAAAAGGAAGGAGGGAGAGAAAGCAGGAGGGAGAGAAAGCAGGAGGGAGAGAAAGAAGGAGGGAGAGAAGGAAAGAGGGAAGGAAGGAAAGAGGAAAGGAGGGAAAGAGGGAAGGAGGGAATCAGGAGACAGAGAGAGAGAAAAAGAAAGAAAGAGAGTGAGAAAGAGGAAGGAAAGAGGGTCGGTACATAGCTTGGGTCAAATTTGGGTCAGCAGGTCAGTCAGCAGGGTCAAGTTTGGGTCAGGGCTTAGAGGCTCTGCAGGTCATTTCCTTGATACCTCCCCCTGCTCTAGAATCTTGGAGAATATTTTAGAAGCAGTGGGTGGGCATAGGGAGGAGCTTGCCTGCACATTTAGAGGACTTTGGCCAATCCCCAAGCAGGAGGCTTGGCATGGAGCCAGTGCAGCCTTTAAGTGTGACTGAGCCTGCTCAGCACCAGGAGAGTTTGGGTGGAAGATGTGAGAAAGGCTGATATGCAGGAGCCTGGGAGGGGGTCCAGTGGTAAGGAGCCTACCTACAGGCTGGGATCTGGAAAGGAGGATCACTAAGCCCTACCAGTTCCCAGAGGGAGCCCGGGAAGGAGCCAGCCCAGCAGAAAGTCTGAAGACAGCCACCAACCCAACCAGCTCACAGGTAAGGACTGAGTGAGTAATCCTACTCACCCTGGGCCAGCTAAGAGAAAAGCGCATTCTGGTGGCAAACCTGACTAGCTCCTACCTGGGACTGTTTAACCTACAGTGGTAGGCACTGGATCCCCTTGCCCAGGGATTCCTCCATACAGCTGGGTAAAGAAGACGATTTATCTGGGGTCTGGGATGGTACAACAGGAGAGGCTGGAGAGCTCTCCAAGAAGAGAATTCCCAATCTTGGACTTTCCTTGTTTCTTGGGCATCTCATACACTCCTTACCCCACCCACGTTCAAGACTTCTAAAAAAAACTAAAAACAAAACAAGCTCAAGGACTGTTTACTATCTCCAGAATGTAAGTCTGTGGAAAATGCATGTTGGTTGACTGTGCGGGACTATAGGGGGACCAAAACCTTCAGCAACTCCTAAGGGGGTGGTGCTACAACAGACTGCATGGAGCTGCAAAGGGGGGTATAGGCAATACACCTATACCAGGCCCAGGCCCCACTGGTAAAGTGGGGTGGCACAGGCCTCGGTATGGTGGCATCTTTCCAGCAGAGTACAAGAGAGCAGTACAGCGTCAAGCGTTAAGCAATGGCGCTGACTCCTCTTTCCATTCCCCATTGTCTACTGGCTGGATGCACTCCCTTCCTGATGCTCATGCTCCTCATAAATCACACATGTAGACCCACCGCCTTCTGTGTTTAGTTGTTACAAGTCTAGTGCTCATGCATCAACGTTTGACGTTATCAGGCATACAAAATCTACATGGTATCCTTAGTGGTTGTTCTGTGTGGGTCCACATTTTACATTAGCATGTGTGCCGTGTTTCCAGGACCCTGTAGCAGCTTATTGAGCTTCTGGACCAACTGTTGTGGCCTACCAGACAGGGACGTCCATGGGGCCCCCATGATTTCTAATAGTGCCCTTGCCTAGGTGTAGGGGCACATGACCAGGTTGGGTGGAGGAAAGAAAGAAGGGAGGAGGGAACTTATTTCGGGAGGCAGGAGCTTATTTCGGGAGGCGGGAGCTTATTTCGGGAGGCGGGAGCTTATTTGGACATGGTGGGGCTGTAGGACAATGAGTGAGGAAGAAATGTTGTCCTTCGCTCCCTCACTGTCTCAGGTCAGACATAAGGAACTCAAATATGGCTGGTTGGTTACCAAAAGAGGGCTTTATGAATGACGTGACACCCGGGGGATGGGTATTAGTGAAAAGGAAATGCTCTTAAGGTTCTGAGAGACGGGGGTCATAATTTTTTTGGGAAAAGTGATACTTTTGCAGATTTTATTCACTTAAAGCAGAACTAAGTCAAAAGCAACAAGATAAAAATAAATAGCACATTCAGAAAGCTCATCAAATAACAAAACCAGCTTTTGGTGCACTACTCAGCTTCAGGCCAGAGCTTTCTGCAGTTCTTTTTTCTGCCACTAGATGTCCTCAGTCTGATGGTCAGCATCATTCAATCCACTTCCTATGAGCCCAGGTGGACATGCTTATGCCCCCCTTTCAAGTAATATTCTTGGTTTGATTTGAACTGCATTAGTTTATTAGTTTTCATTAGTATGCTGCCATCTAGTGGTAGTTTTGGACCACTACAACTTGTTTGCTGATGTGTTTTGGTATCTTCCTCTGTCTTCCCCTCCTGTTTAGTGATAGTTGCTTTACGCCTAGCTAGAATCTCTTCCACGTTCCTTCAACGCCAGTTCACACTCCAAGCGTTTCAGTTGCTTTTTTCTGCATCTAAAATGCACAGAAAGTAGGTGATATGGTGGTCATTGTTCACAATGGTGCTTGCAGTTCCAGTGCGTTCCGGTTGCAGAAAAAAAGTAGAACATGCTTCATTTTTTCTGCACATGACTGTACTGGAATGCAGTAAAACTCATCAAAAACTCACTGGAACGCACTGGAACGCACCAATGAGCATAAAAAAACACACTGGAACGCACATGTACCTCTTTAAATTGAGGGGGGAAAATGAACTGGAATGCATAAAAAACACACGTGCGGAAATGCATCCGGAACGCATTTGGACTGCGTTTCTATATTGTGAAACGGTCCTCAGTCAGCTTTAGTTATTCACAGAGACAGGGCTCAGAAAAATCATGGGGGTGATTTACTAAAACTGGAGAGTGCAAAATCTGGTGCAGCTGTGCATAGAAACCAATCAGCTTCCAGGTTTTATGGTCAAAGCTTTATCGAAGAAGCTGAAATTAGAAGCTGATTGGCTACCGTGCACAGCTGCACCAGATCCTGAGTGCTCCATTTTTAGTGAATCCCCCCTATTGTTATCTTACACTTCAAAAGACTGGAAAAAACCTCCTCTGTACTTCAATTAGCTGAAGTAAAATTGTGTTGGATTCAACTTCTGCATCTTATTGAAGAGTTAAGCAGCCTGTGGATGGGGCCGAGTCAGCAGGTGACCATACTGTCCAGACAGACTGGATCTAAGGAGGTATATCAATGCATAAAGGGACATTTAAAGCAGAACAGTCATGGACCCCAGTGGTGTATTTAGGTTTTATGCTGCCCTAGGCAACACAAAAATTGGACGCCCCCCCCCCCCCCTTCCCCTCCCCAGCAGAGAGAGCCTGCCACAGACCAACACCAGAAACACCCCCCCACCCTCGTGAAGAGAACCTGACCATGACCAACAACACCCCCACCCGAGGGAGCCTTCCTTCACAGCTCTGGCCATCCCCAGGAATGACAGTTGGGCTCTGCATACATACATCAAGCAGCCCACAGCCTCTCTCGAATCCCACCTGGTCCCCATGTCCCTTCTTCTAGGGGGAAGTGCTGCCCTCCTAAAAAAATGCCGCCCTAGGCAAATGCCTTGTTTGCCTTGTGGTAAATACACCCCTGCTGGACCCACCCCAGCACCCTGCCGGCCCCTCCCACCAGCCAAAATCTGCTTGCCTTGCATGGAGAAGCACAGAGACCCAGTGATGACATGATGGTATGTCATGAAAACAAAAATAATTCATTTACAAATGTCATTATTGTGTTGATGGGAGGCCCAGTTTAAGCAGATTAAGCAGTTCAGCTTTAATGAAGGTCCAGGATGCAAGAGGCCTTCTACAGAAGACGCGTCAATCTCGCCGTTTGGCGGATACGTACCAACGGGGATGAAATGCACTCACGGCCCTGAGAGACACGAGGATGATTTTTGGAGAAGAATGATACTTTTGTGGATTCCATTCCGCGGCTCACTTAGGAAGAAGTACTCAGCCGGCCGTCTGAAGTGCGTTCGATTGGACATGATTTGAGAAGCTATATTTCCATTGATTGTGTCTTCACCGGCTACAACTTCAGAGGACGCTTTCCTCTCACTTATTTTCCTCTCCGGTCTTCGGATTTCAGCTTTGCCGCTAGCGATATATTTACTGCAGAAGTGGGATCCGTCAGCTCCGTGAAAGCTCTGGATTTGGAGAAGGATCACAGGTGAATGCCCAATGCCGGCCATACAATCCGATTGTGAAGTTCAATGTAGATCTACCTTGATTGGCTGATTATTATTTCTGATCTTCAGATCTTTTTAATATTATGGTTATTTGATATTACATTGTGCTGGTGTCCTTCTTCTTTTTTGATATTATTGGTTTTATAGGTAGGTACCTCTGGCTACCCAAGGAGCAGAAACCTCCCAATTTTTGGGGGGAATTTTTCATAATGGCCCTTTTTATGGTACTCATATAATCTAGTTATATCTCATTTATATTGTCCTTATTTTGATATGCACTGAAAGTGTTGGCAATATTGTGTTACCATCGCCCTCTGGTGTCTCAGGATCGATATTTCTGATTGCCCGGTGTTCGAGGGGCATCGTAGTGCACAGGGCATCCAAAGAGGCAAAGTGGTTAAACCCGATGCAGCCTTCAGGTCCCTCCCCGAGCAATGCTTCTTGTAGTTAGCTGGCATGTCTTTTTTCTCTGTTCTGTTAGTATCGCTTGCCTGTGCCCTTACTATTGAACCTCTGTGTGCTGACCTTTAGCTGCGTATCCTAGTGATCTGTGTCAGCTTCAGCTGCCTGCTCTGACCTCTGGCTAGTTGCTGATTATCTATGATTCCTGCCGATCCTGACGTCTGGTGAATATCTTGGGCATCTGTGTCTGCTGTATGCCTTGACCAATGGGAAGTATCCTGGTTATTTGTGTCTGCTGCCTGTCCTGACCCCTGGTTAGTGTCCTGGTTATCTGTGTCTGATGCCTGTCCTGACCCCTGGTTAGTGTCCTGGTTATCTGTGTCTGATGCCTGTCCTGACCTCTGGCTAATATCCTGGTTATCTGTGTCTGTTGTCTGCCCTGACCCCTGGTTAGTGTCCTGGTTATCTGTGTCTGCTGTCTGCCCTGACCCCTGGTTAGTGTCCTGGTTATCTGTGTCTGCTGTCTGCCCTGACCCCTGGATAGTGTCCTGGTTATCTGTGTCCGATGCCTGTCCTGACCTCTGGCTAATGTCCTGGTTGTCTGCTGTCTGCCCTGACCCCTGGATAATGCCCTGGTTATCTGTGTCTGATGCCTGTCCTGACCTCTGGCTAATGTCCTGGTTGTCTGCTGTCTGCCCTGACCCCTGGATAATGCCCTGGTTATCTGTGTCTGATG